>NW_008651313.1:0-34054 GCF_000695815.1 Acanthisitta chloris
CCCGACTCTCCTCCCTGCTTCGCTTCTGCTGTTGCTGCAAGAACTCAAATGGTTGTTTACTATTTGCAGCTCCCCCAGGGCTCTTCTCCCATCCCTCCTCCCCTGTCCCCCGTGGAAGTATGCAGTGTTCTCCTGCAGGAGGCAGATACTTCCCACCCACTAGGCTGCAAATTTTGGTGGTCTGGATGGGGTGACTATATCCTTACGTTTTGGCTGGGAGGGATATTCTCAGTGGCAGGGTCATTCTTTCTTTTGGGGGGGTGGGACTGGTGGTGAGAGGCAGGCATGGAGGCACCACCCGAGTTTTCCTCTGGGCGACACTTCTTCCCATACGGCAGGGTATTCCCTCGCATCCATGTAATTAATTTCTCTGTCATCCCAACATGCACAACTGAACACATTTAATCATCCAGCAACCCTAAGAAGGTTTCCCTGATTTGGAAATTTTGGGGGCCATTGCATTCAGTCTCACTTTTTGTGTAATTATTCCCTTGTGAATCACTGAGCCCTTATTGGAAACCATGAAAGATGAAGCAAACTGTGTCTGTCGTTGACTAGATTAGGCAAGGTTGTCCATTATCATCATGAAGCTCACAAAAATATTGAAAACAGAAAGCAGCAGTGGCAAACACCATGTGGTCCAGCACCCTGAACCCACACCAGTTCATCCAGAAAGAGCTGCTCTGCCAACCTAATTGCTAGCAGGAAAGAAGGGGAAAAAAGAGTTGATATTTGTAAAAATATCATAAAATATGCCATTCACACAGTCATTCAAGATCTCATGAATGACCCCTATCTATGGCTTGCTTTACTACCTGCAAAGAGCTGCTGTTGTATCAGGTTGTATCAGAAAGCCACCTACAAACTCTCAAAGTGTCACAGGAATGTGAAGGACCACAAATTACCTTTCTTCTTCACAAGGACTGAAAACAGTGTCTTCGTAGCTATTGACTTGATTCTCCCACCTTATGTTTTACACATACACATACAGGCTTAGTAATGCCTGATGTAGCTGGTAGGTATGATACTGACTATGAGGAAGATAATGGGTAATTGTTTTACGTTCCCAAAGCTACTGGTGAGGATTAAGCTGCTCACAATAAGATAATTAAATAAAAAAAAAATCAAGATTGTGGTTACTGGCCGTATATCCCTGCTCTGGTTCTCCCCAGAAGCCGCAGGTCACCCTTTACCAACTTGAAACTGTGACAAGATGAACAACCTCTAATCAAGGGACAGGACTCACAGCAGTAACTGTGAAATGGAAGACCTGTATTTACTGCCAAATAGTCAAATGCCATGGATCTAGGACCCTTGTTGGGAGACACCAAGAAGGTGGCTGCTGGCTTAGCTGGTGGCTGAGAATCCACTGACTTTTGAGGCATCCTGCTGCCTGGGAGGATCTGTAGCCCAAAGTTAGGGTCCTACAGCATCTGTGTGGGGAATGTAGAGTGTTAAGCACCTCAGTTTTGGGGCTACATCAGCTAGTTAGGAAAAATACACAGGAAAGGACTTTGATTTAAGCTCTACACATTTAGAGACTTTAAGCCATGCTTTAAAAGGGAAAAGTCCTTCATCTGAAAGATGAAGGCCATTTTCTGAAGCCTGTCCTTTATTAGAAAGCTTGATGGTAGTGACAACAGCAGTAGAACCATGTTTGGAGCCATCACTCTGGGTATTTAGGCATTTTTATGTTCAATATTTCTTGTATCAAGCACTGGAACCTGGTTTTGCTTCTTCAGGGCAGCTCCATAACCACTGAGCAGGTATCCCTTGTTTTTCCTCACCTCGCTAATGTGAAAATAGCTGAATTTTGCTTCTAATTTAGGTCCCTCACTGGTTTTACAAATAAAAGATCACCAGCAAATGTTTTATTAAATTCAAATGAAAGTTTCTCATATTTCGATTTCTCCAGCTACAGCCGTTTCTCTCCTGACTGTATTTTTCTTCCATGTCCCATGATGATTTGGTCTCAGTCTTGTTGGAGTGAACAAGTAGCTCAGTCATTTGCATAGATAGGGACAAATTCCTCTGGATATTCCCAGAAAAGTTGTATTACCCCTTATATTTCACATTGGTAATAAATACTGTAAGTATAGATGAATAAGTTAGGATGGAATTCATCCATCTCTAAGTGTGAAGAAATTTGAATTGGAAAGCTAAGTGACTTGCATAGCCTTGTATCCCCAGTTGACCAGGGTCTTAAGTGCTATACTTTCATTTGCAACCTATGGTAGCACCTGTCCTAGGCACTCAGCTTTCAGATAGGTACCTGCACAGGAGAACAAGTACTCACCAAGGATATCCCTCATAATCTTTTTCTGTAAGTTTATGGAATTCCCATGGGGGAAAAAAAAAAGAGTGGATTGTAGCAGGAAGACCTATTCACCAGAACTGTTTCATGTTTAGTGAAGATCCTAAGGCTTGATGTGGTATTTGTGAAGTTCACTGTGATGCAGACTGTGCTGTTTGCCCCATTTTGACTGAAAACTCCCCAATCTCTTACAAATTCAGATTTTGCTTATAGACTTGCTTTTTAAAATATGGCTCAGTCAACCCACGGAGGTGAAACCTCCCCAGGGTTTTCTACATTTTGTTCTAAAGGTGATAACACAGGAGATTGGGATTTTCTGTGGAAAAAATGACAGCTTTTTTCCATGTGAAGGACTCAGTGTTTTCTGCTGATGACAACATAAACACTTGAGTCATGAAGCACATCCCTTCCTTCAAGCACTTCCAAGTCATCATTTGCCTGCGTACATTACTGTGTTTAAATCTGGCTTTATGAGTTTTACAGATGAGCAGGAACAAGGGGTGGAGGATGATGGCGACCTAGAGCCAGAACAGAAACAGAAGGAAATGATCAGCTTGGAGCCCAAGCAGACATGGATACGTGTTTGTCTCTGGAAACCACTAGAACACATCAAAGAACAGATTTAGTCACGTACAACTGAGTTTGAACAAGTGTCACTTGAGTGCTCCTCTCCTGAACCTTCAGAAAAGATTTCAAAATAGCTCTTTGTTTTCTTACTGAGCATCACACAGTCCTTCTGCCAGTCTTTCTTAAGACAAAAGTCACTGCCAAGCCATAGTCACAATGTTATATATAGGACATAACTTTACAGTCACTTGATGCAAATAATTATTGTTAAGAAAGAACAACAGAAAAGAGCTTACAACCTTGCCTGACATGGATGTTCCCACGTATTTCAGTTTTAAAATGAACTTTAGAAAAGCAGCTAGGGTAAGTGGCATAATTAAAATATAGAAATGTATAGATCTAGATATCTCATTGTTCAAGATAGAGCAAGTATAAATATTACGGCAAACATGCAGTGCTAACTCTGTCTGTTCTTACAATTGAATCAAAACTTCAATAAGACTCTGGTTTTAGTTCTTACAGCTGTGCTTTCCAGACTCATGTGATGATACGGCAGTCTCAACTTTTCCATCATCATGTTTGCAATGGGAATCTTGCAAATATGTGCCTGTGGGCTACTGCATCAGGATGCCAGGGAACAGGCCCATTCTAACAATACTTAGAAATCTCCTGATCATAGAACCATAGAATCAACCAGGTTGGAAAAGACCTCCAAGATCATCACGTCCAACCCTACCATGGTTACTAGACCATGGCACTAAGTGCCACATCCAGTCTCATCTTGAAAACCTCCAGGGATGGTGAATCCACCACCTCCCCAGGCAGCCCATTCCAATGCCTGATCACTCTCTCCATAAAAAATCTCTTTCTAATATCCAACCTAAACCTCCCCTGGCAGAGCTTGAGTCTGTGCCCCCTTGTCCTCTTGCTGGTTGCCTGGGAGAAGAGGCCAATCCCCACCTTTCAGGGCATTGTAAGAGGGTGATAAGGTCTCCCCTGATCCTCCTCTTCTCCAGGCTAAACAACTTCAGCCCCTTCGTTAAACATAAATATGCTAAACATGAAATGATGTTTAAGAGAATGTCACCATTTGAGATTAGAAATATCATGATGCCTAGCACCATTTTTTATACAGAGTGTCCATGAAAGTTCATTTCCTTATACTTACAGACAGCAGCAAGGAAATAAACTGAGCAGCCCACATGATCCCTTCCTATCCCGTCTATGATGACGGGAGTCATGAATATCCCTTGATCAAATCACACACAGGATGAGATAGCAGAAGACGGATTCTTTCCCTTTGATTCCTTGTTTTCATTTTACTATAAAAGACCCTTATTTCTGTCAGGCAAGAACAGGAGTTCTTCCATTGGCACAAACGCAGCAGAGATCTCTTTGGTTCTGACAGGGTCTTGTCAGCTTTCCCCACCTGTCAATCTTAACCCAGATGTATTTGCACAAACCTGTTGATTTTGCACACAGTACCAGCTGAAATTTGAAACTTTCCAGAAATCATACAAAGAAAAGAACATTTCTGTCTGAAGTACTTTTATGGCAAGTTTCACAAACCCTTCCAATAGCGCTTGTAGTTTAAACATTGGCAGCTGGGTTTTTTTGTTGTTTTCTTTTCTCTCTCTCTTTCTTCTAGTGACATTGCCAAGCTGTGTTCTAATCTGGTGGGCACTGGGAAAACGAAACAAAAAATAATTGAAGGGCTTCTGGTAAACTTGAATTTCTCTGAGGGAAGGACTTGTGCTGTGAAGCAGCCAGAAATCCAAGAGCTCTCTCCCAGTGCGTGCACTTTGCCATTGAGGGGGCTATGTCATTTCTTTGAAGCAGCCTATATTTTGATGGGCAAAACACCAGCGGATGACGTTAACCTCTAAGGATGATTACTTGGGTCCTGTGTCCAGCTTATTCTCAAAAATCTTTGGAGCTGCTGCACTTTTGTCTGTCAGTAATGAAAACAAGGGAGATGTTGCTGGTCACAGAGCAACTGAATCAAATGACAGGCATTGTACTAGGGAAACGTTCCCCATGCTGCTTGCTTGTTCTCAGTACAATTAGTCCTCTCTTCTTTTTCTGGGGAGGTCTTCAGATAGAAGTGCCAGCTCAGAGGACATCACACAAGATCCTGGCAACATAGTGTGCAGTTTGTCTTGATCTGACACTGTGAGTTCAGTGCACTCCCCAAGGTGCTGGTAGTCCTCAGGGCTGTCACCCCCATGGAGCTGGCTGGCCAGGCTTCTGGCTGAGCTTTGTGGCTGCTAACACAGATTTGGGAGTGACAGGGATGCTCTATGCTTTCCCTCAGCGTCTCAGGCAGCTGGATCTGTGCAGGCACAGAAGCCAGTAACGGTCTGCAGTGACTCTGCACGAGCCTTGTTGCAAGGGTCTGAGGATTTTGACAGTCACATAATGAAGCTCTTGGTACTCTTGTCATTTTGGTAATGACACAAAGAAAAACAGAGAAATTGAAAAGTGTTGGAGTTTCATCTTGTGTCATAAACTTCTAATCTTAATCTCTGTTTTTTCACCCAATAAGTCCTTGATTCTTCATAATATCCTCCTACGCCTGCTCACCATTCCCATTCCCAGAACAAACCCCCCAAATTCCCATCAGTCTTGTGGCAAAGTATCAAGGTCAAAGTAGTATTCTCAGAATTTTTCCATTTTCCCAAAATTATTCACAATGTGACAATTGCTGTGCATAACCAAACAGTCATACTCATGCTAAAATGCTGGGTTTAAGGTTTATTTATCCTATTTGATTCTGTACACACCGAAAATCACATTTGTCATGAGACTATCTCAGCTTCTTGCAGTGATGTGTTAAGAAATGTCTCCCTCTTCCAGCAGAAAGTGTGCAGGGGAAGGTAATATAGAATATGCAAATACATATTGCATATGCAATGCAGAAAGTGTCACGGGTACCAACTGTGGAGAGCAGTAAATCAGCTTTTGGAGAGATCATTTAGTTCCCTGCCACTGGTCAAGGCCTGAGAAGTCCCTGCTTTCTATACAGACAGTTTTCCCTTTCTCATCAAGGGTTCCGTTAGAGGAGGGGACCTTAGACTGCAGCTTTTGTCCCAGAGCTTAAATGCAAGATTTTAAAATTCTCCACTCAGGCCAAGAGAACATGGAAGTAGTTAACAAGGCCATAAACTTGATTCAAATACTGATGGGACACCATTCAGAGGAGTAGAGGACAAATATGAAAAATCTAGAATAGCCTCAGCTGTTGAGAAAAAGCAGAACCAGTTTCTGAACATGTTGATTCACTGAAGGCTTTCTACATTGCTCTAGCCTGACCAGGCATGAATTACTGGACCCAGACCAGTAACTGTCAGAGTGGGAGAAAATATCTTGACCAGGTCCAGATAGAACTGGTCATTACTCTTGCTAAACATCTTCAGTAACCCTATATCCAAGAATGAAAAAGAAAGCAAAATACATGGAACATTACTGACGACAGCTATAAGGAGCATCACCTGCCACAGACAGGAAATCAGAAATATTAAGGCAAAGCACAACTTCCAAGGAATGCAAAATAATAATGAGACATTACTTTGCAAGTATATTGATCCAAATTGCTTTTGATTTCAGTCTTCACTACAAGAATCAAAAGTGAACAAATGCTGAATGCTGTTAGCACTGCTGGCACAAAACTCATTGGTCGAAAGCTTTTAGTACACCACTAGCCAGGGGTAAAGAAGAAAATGCCAGATTGTTACCTGTTATGGAGTTAGATATTGTCAAATGGATTTCACCTGATGAAATTCACTTCAACAAATTTAGAGTCAATCTCCGTGACCTGAAAATTCCAGATAGACAGAAGTCACAGAGTACCAGAAAAGAGTAAATATAATTATTTTTTTAAAATAAGAAGTCCATGAGCCATAGTGTGTCTTCTTGATTTTTATTTCCAGAAAAAATAATAAAATTAAATTCTATAGTCAGGCCATCTGATGACAAGCTACTTGGGAAATAAGAGCTGCACAGGAACATGGTTTTGTCAAACAAACACTAGCTCTCTTAAGCCTACCTTAATTTTCCTTTCTAGCAGGATATAGGCATTTGTGAGCTGATGTCACATATCTGGATGTTAGCAAGGCTTTTGATACTGTCTTGTGCAACAGTTTCCTAAGGAAATTATAAGAAAGCATGAGCTAGTCAAAACTATTGTAAAGCAGGTGTTCAGCCACTTGGAAAACTACTCAGCAAGTAGCTGGAAATAGGTCATTGCCAGACTGGAAAGTTTCTTTGACTGCAGTTCCGCAGGGGGTCCATCTTGGGTCAACATTTTTATTAAAAACTTGGAAAATATCAGAAAGGATTTCTCACTTCTTGGAAGAGGCTGAAAACGTTTGGGAGGTTAGACTAGAATTCAAGAGATCTTTACACACTGAAGAAATAGTATTTAAAATAATATTATCAGTAGGGACTAGAGTAAAGCACTACAGCTAGAATGACATTCTCAGCTGTCAAAATCCAAATATGGGGAAGAACTGAATAGGCAACAGTTCTTCCAAAAACAAATTAGAGAATGTGGGGGACCACACATTAAGGGTGAGTCAATTTTATGACACTGATGCAAAAAAAGTCCTCTAAATTATGGGGATTTTTATAAGGGAATATTTTATTTAAGACTCAAAGAAATCCTTCCACTCTGCTCACCACCTAGAAGGCATCTGCCAAAGAACTGTCTCCATATTAAACAGACATTTCATAAAAGACTTGAACTGAGAAAATTCATGAATAACCAGAGGTTTAGACAACATGACTTACAGAGACAGAATGAAAAAAGATGGCATTATTTAGGCCAGAGAGATGTGATAATACTTTTCAAATATATAAAATACAGCTGCAAAGAGAAGAATACAAATGAAAGTCCTTTTTGCCCATTGCAGATAGAATAAGAAAATGTAAGCTGAAATTGCAGTGTGGGATATTTTTCAAACATAAAATGAAAATTTTCATATGGCATGGGAGGTTAAATGCTGGCATGGATAGCTAAAAGTACTGTGGACTCGTGAGGGTCAAGAATATTGTGTGATCCTCTCTTGCAGTCAAATCACAAAGCTGGTGTCTTTCGGTTCAGTGGTCCCTATGATTCTGAAAACAGTGAGGAACACAAGAGCACTTTTAATCCTTGGAGTGACTAACGAACTCTGGTTCATGCCTCCCACCAAGAGAAGCATATTCCATGTCAGCTCTTCAAAAAACTTTTCTTCTCTCAGGATATTCTGGGTCATCACTGGCTTTAGCTTTTTGCAAATAGCCTTAATTTATGTATTGCTCTCATCAAGATAAAGTCACCCTGGTCACATAGCTGCAGGACTGTGCAGCAAGAAGGTGGATCAGAACTATTTGCCTAGAGCGAACATCATCAGACTGACAGCAAGATGTTGAATAGCAGAAGAGAGAGAATTGATCCTTGGGGGACTTGCTAAGTGCGATTGTCTTCAAACAGCAGAAACATAGCTTTCTGCATCTAGTAGTCACTGGCATCCCTTCAAGAGGGGCCTGGCCATTTAGCACATTACCCTGGCCCCCTGTTAACACTCTCAAGTGAAACAGGAGTATCTTCAGGTCAAGAGTGTAGAATGTTGAAGAAAGATCCAGAAGGATGAAAATGGATGGCTGTTTTCTGTCTATTGACAAGAAGAAATCGTCCATCAATGCCACTAAAGTGGCTTCATTTCAGTGTCCTGGCCTCAATCCAAATTGTGCCATCTCTCATGCTAATTAATATCCCTGCTACATATAAGCATATTTCATCTTCCCATAAGATACCAGCCTGAGCAAAAGGACATCTATTCTGATCTACGGTATTCCTACAGTCAATATATTGTCTATACTTCTTTCTCTCCATTGGATGGCTAGTTTTTTATACAGTAGATGTGCTAACACAGTTTATTTCAGAAGCAACTTTTCTCACAGTTCTAGAATGAAATTGAAATATCCTGTTGGAAATAAAGATGAATAAAATTATCCAATAAGCGAATGCCAAGGCTGAAATATTTGTAAGAACTCTTAGGTAATTCCTTAAAAAAAGAGAGATCCATTATGCCCTAACCTGCACTTTGTCACCAGTGTTGTTCCACTGTCAAGGTAAAGAACTGAGGAATGTCTGCAGACTTGTTATGACATTAATCATATTAAACAAGTAATGTGAACAACAACTGCAATTAAACTGTAGCAATCAAAGTAATAGGAAGCATTTACATTTTGGAAGAGTATAAAGTGTTATGTTTTACTTAGAAATTGCAAAGGTTGTGTCAATCTGTAAGACAGGCACTATATACACACCCTTTCTGAAAACTACCCCTATCTTGGGCAGAATTTCTCTGCATTTCCAATGAGGAGTTGGAGAGTTCAACAAGGAACTAAAAACTTGACCCTGGTACACAGTGGTATAACCTCTTCAGACTCTAATGAAGTGTAAACAATCCCAACGTATCTCCTTGTATCCACTTCTCATCTGGCTACCAGAAAAATGCCCAGCAAATAGCCAAGGTAAATAATTTTTAGACTCCTTATATAGAACTATAATACCTCCCAAATTTCTATTTCACCACTGGGAATACGGATGGGCTGACACCTGACACGAATCACTGATTGTAAACACGTCTGCACTGATGAAATAAGCTTTTTTCTCTCCCAAAGGGTTTCGGATTTCTATGTGAGAAGTCTGAATGGTGAAGTCAAGATTCCTATCCTAATCTGGGGTTGCTTATGAGCTCCAGAGAGCTCAGGTTTGTACTTTGGGCAAATCAGAAAATAATATTATGCCACCCCACCTAGACCTTTGTGACAGCCAAATGCTCCCAGACTTCTAAAGCATTCAGCCCTTGGCCATAACATACGAATATTTTGAATATAAACCTTCAGTGACTATACACAGCAAAATCATTGTGAGAATACTGGTCCTCCAGCATCCAGTCATATAACCAATCATCAGTTATGATTGAAAAATGCTTCACATATTCTACTTTGCAACATGATTTCCAGGGATAATACTATGAGACCAAACTTGTTCATGTACTGCTTTGGGCAACAGGTGAGATCCTTACAAGCAGGGGAATGAATCATGTGCATATGGTTACACTTGGGCATGCATCTGGGCAAGGCATCTCTACAAGTCGCTATTGAAATAGGAAGATTCATTAATTTTGCTGCTGCCATTTGATCTGGGAAGATGCTGCCCATTGCTCCAGGATTTGGCAAATTCAGGAGCTGAGTGTGTTAGAATTTCATCTGCTGTGGCCTCCTGTCACCAAAGCTTATTTTTCTTTACTATACTAAATAGTTTTGAAAGTGCAGACCAGTTACTAGGAATATTCCAAAGATGATAATAACTTCCTTGGCCTCCCAATTCTTAGAAAGCACATGGTGCTATAGGAACTGATGTGGTGATTACAGCTGCCTTTCCACAGCAGGTCAGACAGACCTGCTCAGTGGAGTCACTGCTCTCTAGCTCTCCAGCTTCAAGGACACTACTAACAGTCTTTTTTTCTCTGAGGTTAAGCTGGCCTACTGCCACTGTAAATACAAAATCTCACTTACATGGTTGAAAGATTAAATATCTGATTAAAATATCTGGCTGCTAATTTGTTGAACTTGGCCATAGGGGTAAATCCAAACTACATGATATTCAATGCTACATGCTCAGGAGTAGGGGGAGAGGAGAAGGGGGATGTCGTATTTCACAAAACAGCAAGCATGTCACATTTCAGCTGAAAATCAAGATGGAGGATATGATTCAGCCATGTCCAAAGCAAGAGGTGAACTGAGGCTGGACAGGTTGTCCTCTTTGGAGCAGCCTCTGCAGGAGTGGGGCTCCATGTAACCAAACCATGGTTTGAAGTCACTTCAGCCACTTAATGAGCCCTTTTGAGATGCAGCACCTGATTCCAGCAATATGGATGTAAAACCTTGCCAGAGGCAGAGCTTAGGGATAGTCTGTAGTTGAGGCTGAATTCAGCAAGGGATGTCAGTGGGTTGAGTCAGGAACTTGTCAGTCTCCATGAATAACTTAAAGTACCACCTGAGCCCTGGTTCATCACACTTAGGAGATCACACTGGTGTTTCTTGGGGAAGATATATCAGTCTCCCTACCCAGTTTCTTCAGGATTTGTCCTTAGTAAAGAGACCTGGGCAGCCCATTCCCTTGGTCAGAGTCCTTGAATGGTCTGTGGTGTGCTCAGCCTGTATCACATGCTCAGAAACTTCAGACAAGTTCTACAGGTTATAATAAAATACAAAGAATGAGTTTGGTTTTTTACATTACAGGGCCCAGGCAACTCTGAACACTTTATTTTTTTTTTCAGAGACAACAAGCACCTCCTTTCTAACTGCAAATCCGACCCTTGCCAAATCTCTGCAAAAGAAAAATTATTGGAATTTTTTATAATGGGAAAAGTTAGGTAACATTATTATAGGAACTTTCGGTGCTTCTATATTAACTCTTTATTGTTGCACCTTAATTTGACATGATGGTCTCAGCCTTGAGCCTCATATTATTTCCTTGCAGCTGTTCTTACAGGATAGGAGCCTCAATCGAGTGTATTTCCCCACAGATGTTAGAAGTCACAAAGTATCAGAAAAAACCCACAATCTACTTACAGCAAATATTGCAAGGCCCCCATCACTTCTGCAGCCAAAATTCACTGAAGTGGATGTATTTAGCAATCTACAGATTATATAAAAGCCATGGGTTTGTCCTGACAGTTCTGGTCTGTTTTGCCCATACACCTGTGGAGACCTAGTATGGTACATGACAAACCAAGCATGACTTTTCAGCATTATTTTTAGCATATTTTTCACAGTCGTGTTCTTTTTGGACTCTCTTTTTACTACAGCCTTTGTAGAGACTTAACACTGCACCAATTACTCATACCAACCGCATTGCCTTTTTCTTTTTCTGTGCAGACGTGATAGAGCTATGTTTTCCCCAAATGTGTGCAAATCCCCGGCATGTGTTTTATCTCTTCAAATTCAGTACAGCGAGGATAGATCCTGAACAATCTTAACTCAGGCTGGGCAACAACCAATTTGTCTTAATTGGTGAGTGAAAGCTCATGGCATTGCTTCTGTTCCCAGCATCAGGTTTCATTCAACAAAGTCAACGAGACACATCTATGTACTTAAAGTTACTAAGTATGTTTTTGAATTGGGGTCTGGTTGTTCTTCAGAGCAAATCTTGACATTTTTCCCCAAATTGGCTTCCCATAGCACATTTGTGCCAATAAATGTCACTGCTCAAATGGTAAACAAATACAAAAAGTTGCAAATACAGTCAACGCAAAATAATTCATGCAGATAGCCCCAGGCAACATTTTGCTCTGCCACCAAATGGCTGCAGGCAGTGACTGGAAGGGAGCCCACTGTGGAAGTTAATGGCAAGAAAGTTTCTAAATGTTGAGGAGTCAGGAGCACTGGGGAACCCTTTGCAACCATTCCACCCCTGGCAAGAGATGAGACTTGGCCTCTCCAGGATTCAAGAACACAGAAAAACTCAAATAAAATGGAAACGATGGGGGCACCTGTGGAGGCAACCAGCACACACTTAATGTTTGCCTTGCACAATTAAATGTCTTCTGCAAACAGGAGAAACCCAGGGTGAATCCCAACAGGCAAGTCAGGGGCTTCTGCTGCTGCATAAAATTTATTCTCAAAGTATGGCCCATGAAACCCTTGTAGCCTGTAAAGGCTTTTGCAGTGGTAACTCAATAGGTAGTTTCCATTGAGGTCATCCTACAAAACTAAAAGGCCCAGTTTTGCTATGGAGGCCCCGGCAGAACATCCTACTGCTTGGGTGGATATTCGTTGGCAAATCTTGGAGGCTCCCATTCAGAAAAGGCCTTTGTTTTGTTTTGTTTTTCATTGGCCCACATTCCTTCATAATACTGTCATGTCCTGTTACATTTATCCCAGCAGTTGCCATACCCCAGCATGGCTGGACAAGCCTGGCCTTCCTTCTGTCCCAGAGATGAAAAAGACGCTGGACTGTGCTGCTTGGACCTCTCTGCACAAGGAGGGAGAAACCTGCAGTGCAGAGGGAAAGCAGAGCAGCAGACTCAGCATCACACTTCTGAGCAGAATAAGCAACCTGATAGCCCAAAAATGTCATTGGCTGGAAGGCAGCCATTTACCTCTAAGAGTATTTAAAGTATGTTAACTACAGACCAAAAGAATACATTGTAAACACAACATAATAACTACTCTAACAGAGGAGAGAGGTTTTTTATTTACCTACCAGAGACATTTGATTATCAAGCAAAGTTGCCTTATGAAAAGAAAAGCACTCCATCACCTCGCAGCCTCGAGTGCCAGCATACCACATATAACTTTAATGTGGTTGGTACCTGTTTAGAGGTCATTTAAGAGGTAACTATTTCAAAAAATGCATTCATATAAACATAAGTTTTAATGCCTTTTGTGTGAAATGCAGAAGTTGAGTCTTGAATGCCTGTGCTCATGAAAGATCATATAATATTTTTAGCGAGATTAAAGGGGTTAATCCTGGTCAAATTCCACTTTGAATACTTACACTTGGCCTACTTTAACTCTCCTGAAATCTCAACTGTACATTGTGTTCTCCTTGGCTTTTGCCCTAACGTGTCAGCATTACCTAGATATGGCTGCATTTCAGTAGCACACTCAGTTGCAGGACTCTCCACCCCAGCCCTCTCCCCACTGTGCAGCTCTGCACTGCTCCTTTTTCCTCTTCTGACATAATTACTGTGTCCTTGTGGACCATTTCTATGGGACCCATGAAAAGTCCCTGAACAAAACAGGCTTAGCCAGGCCTGATGCATACCAAGGGAGGACATTTTGCCTTTATTTTTCCTTCCATTGTTAAGATACCCAGGAAAAAAACCCTGCCATATAAGTAGGAAGGATCATTGCTGTTAATATCAACAAGTAATAGTTATATCTAATGCCTTCCTTTTCACTTAACATTTTTGCTGATAAAAGGATTCTAATTAACAATATAAACAGGTCTTTCAGTTTTTGTTTTATACTTATCTTCCACATGTGCTTGTAATAATCTGCCTTCTTGCCAACACCATCTTGTAAATGAGATCCATATCTCAAGGGTTTATCCTGGTTAAATAAACTGAATTCAATAAAACCCATCTTCAGATATTCCACATGTGAGAGTTATTACTACACTAACATGCTACTGTTGCTTCTGTTACCTAGTGTTACAGATGCATTAACTTCTCCCCTTTGCTTGAGTTATGCTCCACTGTATATCTAAGATAAGAAAATGGAGTGCCTGGAGTCTGTTCAGTGTTATCGTATAACAAACAGTGACTTTTTTATTGAAGGAGCTCCACAAGCGATGCACGTTTTATTGAAACTAATTCAGAGGGAAAAAAAATATTTAAAGATAAATGTTGAACTAAAACCAAAGTAAGTAATGATGTTATTTGCCCCCTTTCTCTCCCTTTCCCTCCTCTTTTCCCCCAGCTGGTAAGCTTTGTGATAGTGTCACATAGGGCTGCACAACATTTCTTTGCAGTCAAAGCTCAAAGGTTACAGTGGAGTCTTATAGCTGCGCCCAGTAAAGTTAGCATCAGCATTTCCTGCCCCCTTAAATTCATTCATTTATCAGCCTCCTTTCTTTGAGCACCTCTGCAGAGCCTGCAAGCTGGATTGTGCTCAGCACAAACCTCAGAGCAAAACAAATGGTTGTATTTGAGCTCCATGGTGCTTCTTTCTCTTTATTTTTCTCTTATTCTTTTTCTCTTTTTCTTTTTCTCTTTTTTTTCTGGATGACTTCTTCTAGCCATCTAGCTTGAATTTCCTGCCTTGTTACTGCAAAACTGTCTGATCTGCTGTGAGACCCTGAGCCAGCAGTGTATTTTCCTGACAGCATTTCTTTCTCAAAAGCACCCCAGGCCATCCACTTATCCAAGCAAAGTTAGATACACATTATAAAGTCACTGCATTTCCTCCAGAACCCTTATGTTGTTGTTTGGAAAAGAGTGCAGTAGACATCTGAGTCTTTTCCCAAAACTAGGGTACAGACCCCTCTTAGAGCAGGATCCCAGAAGAAGGGCACAAGGAAAAGATCAGTTACCACCATTCTGCATGGGTTCCAATGGCCAAGCATCCCTTCATCTCCATTTCTTTTTTTTTTTTTTTTAATCTCTTTTTCCTGTTGCCATCCCAGCAAGGGATCTGCTGTGTTGCATCACAACCTTCAGATGGAAATCTTCATTGAGTTCGCATGGACATGGACAGACTAAAGGTCAGACTCTGAGATACGCAGTTATTTTGATTGTCAGCAAGAGTTTGATGTCCAGAATTATTCCAAGTGATGCATTAGACAGACAGAACCAAGGCTCCCCCAAGATGACCACAAGGCAACATTTGGTCCATCAGAAAAATTGTTAGAATGGCATTGCAAATAGTGAGGCTTCTTCTGCAACATTTACAGCAAGTGGAGGCCTCTCAGGAAAGATTTCCAGGAGCAGAGCCAAATTCAGAAATAAAAGCCAAAGAATGGAAGATTTACACTTCCCTTGAGAAGACAGCCAATAAGATTTCAAGGTGGATTTTGAGACTTTGGCTGCTGAACAACATTTCTCAGATTTTTTTCTCTTTGATTTTAATGAGGTGAGCTAATGTTTTTGTTTACTTAAAGGAATAATAATCATAACAGAAACAAATACCAATGAAACATCTTTTCTGAGCATCAAGTCCTAGTTTCAGGGTTTCATCTCCAGCTACCCTCTCCTATTGGTTTTTATTCACCAAAGCACATCCTGGTGATGAGGTCAGGGACACTGTGCTAGGAACTGTTTAAACTGCATAACATAAAGTCTTTGACCCAAAAAGTTCATAATGCCTGGTCTGGGTAGGGGAATAAATATGAAAAAAAAGAGAGAGAGAGAAACAAGAACTAGTACAACATCACAGTCCAGTGTGCTGGTATAAATCATACCTGAGACTCAGACGGATATATGGTGTAGAAATACTACTACTGCCATGCTCTCCTGCACTGGTTATCTCAGAGGAGGTTTTTTTCCCCCATGAGCTATTTAGTGTGTTTTTCTCCAGGAGAACTATCTCCTCTTTGTCCTTTCTACACCCTCAGCTACCTTTTCTTTGCTTGTTGGCTTGGGGTGCCCCAGCTACACCTCATCTCATTCACTGGTCACATGAGGAAGTGAGATTCTATGAATGAGTAAGTCTATTAATCAGGTAATCACCTTTTTTCCTCACAGGGTTCCTCCTTATCATAAGTCAATACTAAATACAATATCAGAACAAAAAAGGTTTCACACATCTGAAATTTTACAAAATGGTCATAATGATGTTTTTGAGCTTGAGGCTGTATCTATTAAACATGAAATTACCTCCGACCTCTGTTTCTTGCATTTGTAACCCTGGTAAATAAATATGATCAGAAAAAGTTAATTAGCAGTTGCATAAACAGAAAAACCTTCGTACATATAGGCCATAATATGGTTTTAGACAAGGTTCAGGAGGTGCTTTGTGAGTGCTACTGCTTTGAAGCACTGTATCAAGTCATATCTTTCCAGCAAAGCTTAGAAGTTTTTAAGTGGAAATACTATGCTGGGAATTTCCATCCAGACTCAATAGCCTGTTGCTAGAGGAGGAGCTGAGACCTGGGTGGCCTCCCTGTACCATGCCACTGCTATCCTCTGCGATGCTGTGCTGAGTTTCAGGGTAGCAGGGTTTCAGACCAATGACCAAGACTACGAAAGAAAATGATCTGAAGACAGTGTACTAAAATACACCCTCTTTTCTTTAAAGGTAGTACTTGATAGATTGGTTGGATGTGAGGCCTCAAACTAGGAGGGGCAATAATCAATTTGTCTCTGTTCCCCTTGCCCTGTTACCAAGGCCTGCGTAGACTCCGGCTCCAGCTTTCTCTTGGTTTCCTTTCCAAGCTGAAAAGCCTTTCTCACACACTCATGGCATATGTAGAACTCTATTCCACTCTTTTATCCACCTTCACCACCCTTCTTGGGACCTCCTTCTCTTCTGCTGCAGAGACAGAGGGAGGATTCAGACCTTCTTGCTACTCCAGGCTCAAGGAAACCGTAGGTTCATACAGGAGTGGCACCATGAGAGTCACTGTTTTGTTCTGTATGTTTTTCCTAATACTCCCTAACATCTGTTCTGCTTCTTTGATTGCTACTGAGCACAGGGCTGACTTTTTCAAGCAACTGTCATAGCCCCTCTTGTACACAAGAGATAGTAACCTGGTCTTTAGCATTTTACATTTAGTTTCCAGGTAATTTTCTCCTATGTGTATCATCTTAACGTTTATTTAAATAGAAATTCATCTCCCATTTTACCATCTAATGACTCAGTCTTGCAAAACCCTCTGCAGTTGTTCACAGATAGCCATCATCTTGCTGTCCTGAATAGGCTAATAATGTCCCAAATGTTGTCTCCACTATTAAACGCCTTTCCAGATCCCATATAAATATTTTGATCAAGGGTTTTAGCACAGATCTCCTGTAACTCCACTGATAACAATCCACCATGAAAATAGAACATATTTCTACTCTCTGCCTCCCATCTTCTAAGCAATTATTTGTCCATACAAGGACCTTCTATCCCTTGGTTGATCAGTTTCTCTAAGAATGGCTTTTGTGGTCTTGCAGAAAGATTTTCAAGAACTCAGTAGACTCAGTCAATGGAATATCCTTACATATTGGCTGAATCCTTTCAGGAAACAGTATTCCATTACTAAGAATTTAATAGGATTTTAATAATAGACCTCTCTTACAAATATCATGTTGGCTTTTGTACAGTACAGCACAGCATATTTATCCATATTTATTGATTATGCTCATCATGATTGTTTCTACTACTTTGTCCAAGCACAGACATCAGGATCACTGGCTTGTAGTTCCCCTGAAATTCCCTTGGACAAAGTTCTTTTATAGTTAACACAATAAAAATTTGGTATTAGTTTGCCAACTACTGGTCTTCAGCTACCACACTAGTTTTCAGTGTGAGTTCAGTCATTTCATCCTTGGATTCCTCTATAGCTGTTGGGTAAATACCATCTGCTACTGAGGACTTGGCATTGTTCATTGTGCATATGGAGCCCATAACCTCTTCCACCAGCTTCATTTAGAGACAGGTCCTCTGCTGAGTCCCTTGTAAATTAAGATCCCATTGTGGGAACCTCCCCAGACCTTTCCACACCTTTTTCAGATGAAGTCTTGCATTTCTGATCCTAAATAATATACTACACTTATGCAATACTTTCAACAACAAAGGGTCCTACATTTTGTTTAAAAATTTGCAAAACAATAAATTCCATTGTGACTGAAAAGCAGGAAGGGGCATGAAAATAATTTCGAAAGTCATCTACCTACTGAAAGAGCTGCTAATACAGTCAATCTAGATCGGAAAAAGTTTTGGTAGGTATAGAGATTTTATCTTGGATATATGTCATGGACCAAATGCTGTCTGTACTGTATGCAGACTGTGAGATCAGTCAGCCTGGTACACAGGGTTTTCAGAGCTGACAAAATCATTGTGATTTAAAGGCTAGTTTAAGTTTTACTTACATACTTATATTTGCTTAAGTTGCACCCTTCCATGGATCAGGACTGTGACAACAACTAAGCTGATACTGTTCCATTAAAATGTCAAGAAAACCTCCTCTTTAATGAACAAAATTAGAATAAAATTAAATAAATTTTTAAAAGGGTTGTCAGCTTTCCCTAATAAGTGCAGAAAAGATCTGGTTTGGAGCGGAAAGAAGGAAAGAAGGCAATAAGCGTCAGACAGCCCACGGTCACTTATGCAGAAGTTTCTGAATTGCTGGTGATAAGACAGCATGCAAAGAGCGTGAATCATAAAAAAGATCTAACACAGTTTCTAAGAAAAAAACCCTTGAATTGTTCTTCATTTTTCAAACAAGAAATCACAGAAAACAACAAGATGGCTGCTAAGGAAGCAACAAATTTATACCAAAATGCTACCTGTGCTCACTTCAGGAGGTGAATTGATTGTGAACACTTTATTCTTTTGAGGAATATTTTGTACTAAATGATTCATGAGCATTTGTGTACATACTGTATGACTTGTACACAAAGAAATGGTGAAAATGAGATGATGTGATTTCCCAAGGTTCACCCAGAGCTGAAGTCATATATCTTTGTAGGCTGAAAGCTTCTGTGTGTTGCCAATGCCAAATGATATTGCTTTTTTTCAAATAATATAAAAATTAAAGCTTTGATAAAAAGAACAGATTTTATTTTGTGGTAAATGACTCCTCTGCCATTGTAATATCAAAATGTTTCAAATAGCTGAGAGGGGAAATAATTTGTCATCTGCTGGACTGCTTTCAATGAGGCACTGAGGCTGCATTAAAATATCCCATACAATCAAAACCCATGCTGTAATCACAAAGGTCCTGGGCTCCGTATCACTATTTGCACTGATAAAGCTTTTGATAACTCTGTGAGATATCCCTCTGACCATAAAGTAATGAAAAATGAAAAAGATTATGAACTTGCAGAGAACTGGTGAGCTTATGTACTACATAATGCAGTAATGTATCGTTTAGATAAGTTAGCTTTTGGTCTGGAAAATTGTGAAACACAGTATTTCAACACTTTTCCTCTCCTGCCAAGAGAACTTCAGAATCACAGAAGACAGTTTATTTTGAACATATGGAAAAGATGAGGAATGTCCTTCCAGAGATAACCATCTCTATAACCTGCAGTTGAAAGGATCTTCAGACCTTTTCCAGCTATTAGACATTACTTTGGTATATTAGGTGAGCATTTCCCACTTGCAGTTTTTTGTGTTTGGAGGGGATGGACAGATGTTTAAGTGGCTGAATACTTCTTCCATGTCTCACGCAAAGCAGGCATAATGCTTTTATTATAGGCTTAAAACTGGAACAATATCATTTTGGATGTGCTGAAGTTTATGGCATACCTACAGGGTAAACTGCAAGAATCAGTGGCAAATTGCTTGTTCATAAATATAACCCTTATCTGATATCATAGCAAAGGAGGAAAAATGGAAAAGAATTTCATTCATGGTAGTTCTTCAGCTCTAAAATGCCTGACTTTACTCTTCACCTTCACAAAATTGCTCTTCCTTGATTTAGATTGTATTCTTTGGAAACAGTGCCAATTTTTCAGGAAAAGTGCAGGGATTGATGGGGGGGTAGCATTTGACAAGACACAGGGTACAGATTGTTTTTACAAAAAACACTCTGTATTGAGACATTGATGAGTATGTGTGTTCATACTCCAAAGAGATGTGCATAAAGAAGTGCTGAAATGTTGGATTTTTACTTATTGCTACTCTCAGTTTCTCAAAATTTGCACAATTTATTACACCATTCCCACCTCAAATTCAGCAGTGACAAGAATTTTTTTTACCCTGTTAACAGACTAGGAAAAAGTGCAGAAGCCTGTTGAATGCATTCTTTTAGCCTGAACTTAAGGTTAAAGCTAATTACAATTGTATAGCTAAAGATTTTTTTCTAACTGGTTTAGTTTTTAACTAATAGCTAAGCTATATGAAATTTTTTTTTAAAAATATGTAAGAACATTTTAAATAACATATTGCATCTTTATGATGATCATGAGTCATTGGTGTGGTGCACTACCCTGGTGCTATTTGTCTCAGCTATACATATGGGTAGAGCTACCTGGAGTTCTGTGGAGACTGTAAAAACCAAGTAGCAAAGGTGAATAAAGGCAGTTTTTCCACCTGGAGGTCAATGACACCCTAAGATGACTGCTAGTAATACCCAAATGAGGTGGTGTAAAACTTGTCTGGTGACATTTGTATGACCTGCTGTCAGAAATATACCTGGCACCAAGGTGCTCTACAAAAGTCTCCCCAAGAGCCATGCCCAAATAGCACAATGTAGTGAAATGTCCTGGTTAGGCACACCAGGACACACCACGAGGAGCAGGGCATACACCCACAAAGCACCTGGTGAAGTTAGCTAAGCAAGTTATGGCTCTGTGTGCTCCATCATGCCCAGTCTGAGTGTCTGTAGGATCTGACCCTTGGCAGTGCATTGCCCCATGCCATGGTATTTCAGTTTCTTTTTGTTCACAAAGAGCTACAGACCCCTACAGTGCTATATAAATAAGATTCATTTTAACTTGCCAAGGACAAATCAAGTGTTTTAATTTCGCACTCTAACTTAAGATAAGAAAATAAACATGAGCTGCTGGGGAGTTCAGGAAACTTGCTCATGAACTGAAGGGGTAGAGTGGAGGAAGGGCAACAGCATGTGAAAAACTTCCATTCAGTGGGAATTGGATAGAAAAGCAAATAAAAAGTTATACTGCATATGAAAAACTCTAAGAAACGATACTGAAAATACCTAGGTATTGCTGTACAAACCAGGAATATATCCTGATTTACAAAATTGTATTTTCTATTCCTAATCCAAAAAGCTCCAACTATCTAACTACAATAATGCTGATTCAGACAAAAGAAGAAAACTTCTCTGCCTTTCACTCTGTCTTCAGGTTCCCCTAGCAATTTTTTACATCAGACCTGGTCCTGAGGAGAAATCTGGGTGACGACACCATTGCAATGGTAGGTTTTTAGTAGGAACTGCACATTTATACACTTTGACAGGGATTGTGATGCAAGAGCGCTGGCTAGGTCACAGCATATTAGAAAGACATTTATTGCATTGGCAACTTTTCTCTCTTTTTTTGGCAATTCACAAGAACTTTAGAGCTTTTCAAGAGAAACAACGTTTTCTTTTCAATCTTGATTTCTTCTCAATATTTCAAGGACACAGGGAATCATCTGGGGAGCTCTTCAGCAACCAGAACTATAACACCCATTTCTCTGACCTATTGGACCATAAGCTGCATCTCCAACAAGTGAGCAAGACAGATCTAAGGAAGCAGGATACTTAGAATCGTGGAATTACAAAACAGCTTCGGTTGGAAGAGGCCTTCAGATATTATCTAGTCCAACTTCTTTGCCATGGGCAGGGATCATCTTTCACTAGATCAGGTTGCTCAAAGCCCCATCTAATCTGCTTTTGAACACATCTCATGATGAGGCATCCACAATTTCTCTGGGCAACATGTCTGACCACCCTCATTGTAAAAGATTTCTTCCTTATATCCAATCTGAACCTACCATCTTCCAGTTTAAAACTGTTGTCCCTTGTCCTTTTCACTACAGGCCCCAATAAATAGTTTGTCCCCATCTTTCTTATAAACCCCCTTTAAGTACTCAAGGGCTGATATAAGGTCTCCCAGGAGCCTTCTCTTCTCCAGGCTGAACAACCCCAATTCTCTCAGCTTTTCCTCACAGGACAGGTGCTCCCTCCCTCTATTTATCTTCATGGTCCTCCTCTGGACTCACTCTAAAAGGTCCATGTCTTTCTTGTCCCATGGACACCAGAGATGGACACAGTACTCCAGGTGGAGTAGAGGGGCAGAATCACCTCCCTTGACTGCTGGCCATGCTGCTTTTGATGCAGCCCAGGATGCAGTTGGCCTGGTGGGCTGCAAATACACATATTTCTATCTCATGTCCAGCTTTTCATCCACCAGTATCCCCAAGTCCTTCTCTGCAGAGCTACTCTCCAATTAATTTTCTAATCAATCAATCAATCAATATTTTAATCTATGAATACTTGTTGCTATCTAAGTCTTTGTTTCTCAGAACAAGCCTGCTTTACTGTGAGCAGGTCAAAAATGATGGATGGTTTGGATTGCTTCAGGACTTCTGCTCATCAAAGGCATACAGAGCTTCCATTTTCTTCCATATTTCAGGAACATGATGGCATAATCAAAAGACCAAGACTTCCAGAAGCAATTGCAGGAAGTGGTGATCTGTTAGCTAATAAATTCTGGGGTCAGCTAAAAGCATGAGGATGTAAATTCCTCTGGAAGTGCCTTTTCATGACACTGCAGTATCTGGTCCTGTCTGTGGGTGTCTGCAGTAGGTGTCCTGTTCAGGAACAAGAATAATCTTTAAAAGCCTCTTCTGAACATTCCTGTTGTTTAGGGGCCAGAGGAAAACTGGGACATGAATGTTAAGGCTTTGTTTTCTTGGAGCAACTATTCTGAGAAAAACAACAATTTTATTCATTGAGATTGTATTTGATCATATTATTGTGTCGAGTTTCATTAGCTCTGATTCTAGGAGATGATGCATAACACTGTAAGTTTTTACAACTGGACCATATTGGCTTGAAAATTGGGAAACAGATGGTCTAAACGATTTTCTCTAACCACACACAAAGGGCAAAAGGGGAAAGGAGTTCATGGGAAGGAGCTCATCGCCTGTCTTGCTTTTTCAGATTTTCTATGCATTTGTTAGCAGTCTCCATTAATACATCTAAAGGATGCAGAAGTGCCTCATTACAAAAAGATGTAATCACAGGGCTACCTGCCTTGGCCATTAGGTATAAATTATACCAAATAAGTAGAGAAAGTATTTTTCTCCTCCTTTATGTAATGACAGAAGTTGTTCCTCAGTTTTTCATAGAAAAACACACATTCTCCCTAAGACTGTAGCTCATGTTCTCCCTAACACTAAACCCAGTTTCCACATTGCATTCATCTGGTATGAGCCCTCACTGAAGAGTCTCACAGAAGCTGACTGATTTAAGTTAGCTTGAAAACATCCATAAGAGACAGCTCTGGAATATATAGCACAGGGGCACTGACCTCTTGAATTAACTTTGTCCCTTCTGTTCAAAATGCTTGGTGACACCACAGACTAGCTGAAGAAAAGAGGGTATGGCTAACATAAGCAGGTGAAGCTGTGGAAGATAAGCATAGCTGGCTGTATTTTCTGTTCAGTATATTTTCCAAGACCAGGTTAGTTTTGCATGAGAAAATGCAGTCAGGACCTTGGATTTAAGGCTCCTGTGAAATGCAGCACCACAGTCCCTCCCACTGATGTGCTGGACCAGTTACTTTTTTAGCACTGACTCAGAAAAAAATAAAAATCACCTCCTGAGTAATCAGCCCCGCATCCTGAAGGATGTGAGTCTATAAATCCTCTGAGGTTTTCCAGAAGCCTTTTTTAATCACTTTTCAGATGTGAGAATGTGTCCCTACCTGAAGAACAGTGTGTCTGAGTCTGGTGGAGGATGGCCTGCAGTCAAGGAGATGAAGATTGGCAAGAGCACAGGGACTTGGACACATCCTGCAGCAGCATACACAGAGTATGATAGGCTCTGCCTTGCCCCTAGCCTGGGCAGCAAACCCCATTTCCTCAGTGGGAGCTCAGTGGTGAGTCAAGGGAGGCAGATGGAGTGGCTGAAAACTCCTGGCCTACAGGTGGGACTGCAGATGCTTGAAGGAGAATGTAAATCACAGAATCATCAAGGTTGGAAAAGACCTCTGAGATCATCAGGTTCAACCTATGAACTACCACCACCATGTCAACTAGACCTTGGCACTAAGTGCCATGTCCAGTCTTTCCTTAATCACCTCCAGGGACAGTGATTCCACCACCTCCCTAGGCAGCCCCTTCCAATGCCTAATCACCCTTTCTTTAAAGAAATTCTTCCTAATGTCCAACCTAAACCTCCTCTGGTGCAGCTTAAGACTATGTCCTCTCATCCTGTCACTCCTTTGAGGGAGTTGTAGGCATAGATAGGGTCACCCCTCCTTTTCTCCAGGCGTAAAATTTCTTTATGCTTTAGTAAGTCCTGAGATATCAGAGCTGAAGGCAGCTGGAATGCTCTGAAGTTGGGATATTTAGCTGTGAAAGAGGTGTGACCCGGCATGACCATGGGAGAAAGGAGGTCTGAGGAGAGACAATTTGCTACAGGGATGACATGACTGTTGGCATCTTCCTCAGGTGGATTACATTCCTTGTTCTTCCTCCTGCTTTGTCATTAGGATATGTGGTGGCCAGAAGACACCAAGCACCTTCCATCCACCTTGCATACTAAATGTCTTCTTTTTTTGTAGATAAAAAGGGCATCACTGTCACATTCACATGAAACCACTTCTTCTACTAAGGGTAACTAGTAAATGGGAGTTTCTTATAATAAACAGGTCTTCATTTTTATCTTTCAGAATACAGCAGGTTTTTTTATAAGTTTATATGGAAAAGCCATAATGTAATGGAAAAAATAATTGAAATTAAAGAAAGTTTCTTGTCTGTACCAGCAGTATGAATAAAAGACCTTACGTAAATGAAAACAAGCTTGCTTGTGTAGAAAGAGGAGAAAACTTGAAATAATCTCTCTAAAATCTTGAGCTACAAATTCAACAAAGACCAGTTGTTATATGGTCCATGAATTGGGGTTTTAAAGATCTTTTAGCTCCCAAGAGTCCCTACAGTTTCTGTAGTCAGAATCAAGCCCTATTTTAAGAAATAACTAACTATGAGACCACTGTAAAACTGATGTAGTTCTCTGTTCAGTACACAAATAGAGGTTATTCAATTCTCAAAAAATAAGATTAATTTATTTTCCTGTGGACATCTTAGATGGTGCCATAATTATAATTATATTTTTTATTTCATTTATTTATAAAGGACTATTTCCTAACACTAAAACCCTTTCTCACCACTGCTGCTGCTTTACAAATTTTCTGTGTTCTTTACAGTTGAGAGCATGAACAGCTTATGGAAGAAACACTAAGGCAGCACAAAGGAGACAGGAGGACACCCAAGCAATGTTGCAGGTTTGGTACTACCTGTACATTTTGTCATAGTTTCTCCCACTGCACAGCAATACCTGCCCTCACTGGCCATGAGAGACATTAAGTAAGAGGGTTAAAGATGGCGAGTACATGACCAGTTCCCTCTCTCTCTGGGATGCTGCTCTGTCAGCTCTTCCTCCCCTTTCAGTCTCACTGCCAGCAGTTTTTCCACAAGATAACGCTAGTTTGGCCAACTGCATCAACTCCACCAAAACCACCAAGAGAACCCATGACGAGTGTCCAGCCCCACCAGCATGCAGCCTACCTGCCTCCATGCAGTCCCAGTGCCAGACCAGCTCCTTGGCTTCATAGTGCTTTTCAATGTTGAATTACTGAAGTAAAATTCAAGAGGTGCTGCACCATGTGGAAATAGAAAATTTGCAGCAGGACAAAAGAATGTTTTGCATCTTTATTTCTAACCATTAGGTATGGGGTGTTTCATTATTTAGAAGAGCAAGACCTGAACTGGACAACAAGTATCAGGATTCCTAGCTACTTGGCAAGCAACAGGAAATTAAACATTGTCACAGGAATAATACCAGTGATAATACTTTACATCACGAGTTGACTATTATATGTGAAAACCACAGCATCATAGAATCATAGAATTCTTTAGGCTGGAAAGGATCTCTAAGAACATTGATTCCATAGATACACAACGAGGTTTACAACCAGCTGGATATTAAAAAAAGGCACACTGGTTATTCTAAGAGAAACTCATCTATTCAGTTTTACTGTTCTGAGAATGTTTCAGCCATTCTCTGGTGTGTAGATGATTCCTCTGTGAATCTGCTTCCAGATTAGATTTACTAAATTGAAAATGGAGTTCCTTCCCACTTACACTCTGTGGATTCTATTCTTTTTCCTAATTCCATTGGCTGTTACGTTGTAGTCTGAAACAGCATCTCCCAACTGCCTCACTGAAACTAACTGAATTTATTATATAATCTCATCTCTCTTTCCAAAAAATTCAAGATCACTCTCAAAGAGCAGTCCTCTGAACTTGGCAGACACTTGTGTGGGAAAATCTTTAAACAAAAACAAAATTGTTTATGTGCTGGGAGAAGGAGCTCCACGAGAAGATAACATACGCCATGAGCCAACACTGCCCTCAGCAGCAGAGCTGGGGTGGCTCTCGGCACTGCTGTCAAGCTGCAGCCTCTCCATCAGCTGCCCCACCACAGCCAGCCCCCCAGCCTCTGCTGGGCAGAGGGGGACTGCTTTTGCACTGGGGAAGATGCAGACTGAGCACAAAACGGGCATTCATGAATGCCTGAAGGGTGAAATGGTTTCACACAAAGTCACTTTGAATTTGTGGACTTCCGGGACACTTATTTGGGACTTCTTTTGTTTTCCTCAAAAATTATATAAGTACATAACACCATTGGTTTCCCATGAGGGTTAATCACAAACCTTGGGAATTTTCAGACTCGCAGACTAATCCCAGTTCTGACAGGCCACACAGTGAAATTTTCTGGATGGAAAAAACACCTACAGCTACTCAATGCTGTCACAAGAAGAATCATCCAGTCAATTCCCACATAAGTGGTGTTTAAGGACATTCAAAGTGCGTCTGCATGATACACTACACCAAATTATTTAGTCCTAGAGATTTTGATTATAGGTATTTTCCCAAATACACGCATTGTTACCTTTGCTGGAGAGAAAGTTAATGAAATGTGCCCTTGTGACATAGCTGAGAAAAAATGTCCTGTGCTAGCAGGTGAACCTTTCATACTGAAACCATGATCAACAGGTACCTGCTGCTGAGTTGTAGCACAGACCACCAATACAGGAGCCATGCACACACCTAGTGCCAGGTGCCACATACCACCGGTCAGTGAGGTAAGGAGAAGGGCTGCTCAATGTAGTTTTGCTGACTTGGAACAGGGGAGCAGTGTAAGCAGGCCAGTGAGGGGTTTGCTAGCCACATAAGGACTATTTTTGTTACTTGCATGCATGTATCAAAATGCACTGCAGTTTCAGGGCTATGCAGCTATCTCAGGTATACAGATGCCACAGCAGTCACTGCTGTGATTCCAGGGTAGAGATATCCTCTGTCCTGCAGGTTATGTTTCCCAGCTGACTAGCAACAGTAGAGGCATGACTTGTGAATGATGCGATGGTGAGAACTTAGGATAAGTAAGAATTCTAAGAATCTAAACCTAAATGGTCAAAACAGTGACATTTTTTATCTCAGGAGACCACAGCTGAACATTTTCCAAAAAGCTCTGTCTTCTTTGATTAGACTTAGCTCCAATCTTGACTGGTCTTCAGTCGCAAGACAAGCTGATCTCCTCAAAGTGCTGTGCCATCTTGAATCATGGGTTTGTCTGGCAAAAGAACTGCATGTGGCTTAATGAGCCTATGAACATTTTGGTGAGAAAATATGGAACGTTAATGTGAGGAAAATACAGCTGTCCCCCAAATCTAGCTATCCATTAGTACATTTGTCCCGGAGCTCTGGAAGGAATCTAATTTAAAAGTAGTTCCCTAAATATGAATCCATCAAAGACAAAAGTGGAGCTGATAGCGTGGAAGAAATGAAAGAGGGGAAGCTTCACTACCATCTCCTTGCTTGGAAGAAAACACTGTCCAAATAACTCCATTTCATCTGCTGTCCGAAAACTATAACTAAGTTCAAATGCTCTGAACATGACCGAGAGGAATGACACAGCCAGGCTGCCTTGACAGAAGCTTTCAAAATATCCAGTTTTCCAAGTGTCTCACAATCATCACTAGCCACACAGATACTCTCCAGATTGCTCCTGCATGAAATCTCCAGAGCCATAATCTCACAGGAGGCCAACACATGCATGTGCTAGGATCTGTTGGACAGCATCACCAGATGGTACCTCTGCAAGGAAGGAGATAGCTTTATTAATGAATGAATAAAAGAGGATGCACGAGACTGCCACAGGAAGAAAAGGCCCAAAGACACCTTGTGTAGTCAGTTGACTGATGTACAGGTCCTGTGCTGTCAGATGGAAATTAAGGGAGCAGGTGGAAAACAGAGTGAACCTTAAAGTCGCTGCTCAGGCTACGGGTTGTCTGGGAAGCTGTGCCATAGGATGTTGCATTATGGAGCCCTTACCCCAATGTGCTGCCTTCCACCACGATGCAAGTTTGGTTTATGCTCCAGGCAGAATAAAATGGAGCCTAGCTTCCCTCTAAATACCAGTGCTTGCCTTCCGTTGAGTGCTAAACACTCTGACCAGTGGGTTTTGGTGCAGTTGCACTCTCAACACACTTCATGGCTGTGGGACCAGCATGGCTTGGCACCATGTGCAGCACCAAGTATAGAAGGGGAAAAAAAGTTCCTTTCCTGTGGAGCAAGGGGAAACCCAGCAGTGGGATTACAAGGGTGTGAGTCACCGTGTGCCTTCTGCATGACTCTGGGGACAGGGCGGCCTCTTGTTCCGGGGCTGGAGCAAAGTCACCACTTCTCCTGTTATTATTGTTAGTCACAACTCCAGCTATACAAAGTCCAGCAGAAACCATGCTTACAAATGCCTCAACCTGAAATGTAAAATAAACAGTAGGAAAATAGCTGCTACTTGCTTTCTCTAAATGCACCTTGAGGACAGATCTGTTTCCACTAAAATTTTGCAATCAGCAGCCGGGTGAGATCCAGCCCTTTATTTGGAAAGATATTAATAATCAAATTGCAGTTTTAATTTGTCACCAAGGCAGGGGTGTGATAAGACATTTTGGTTGCTGCTATAAGTAGCTCTGAGAATTTTCAGGGGTTGTTGTAGGTGCTAAAGACTTTGTGACATCCTGGCATGGTTAGAAAGGCACTCTGTGACTCTGGCATATGTCCTCACTACAGGGAGGTGAAGAAATCCCTCTGGTCCCCCTCTGAACACCAAGGAGGGGCATAGCTGGGTCTGTGAAGCTGCAAGAGGAGTGGGCATAGAAAAACAGGAAGGTTGGAAGCTATGGATCAACTTCATTCAGTGACCTTATCAATATTTTCAGTGACTCATCTATGACTTTTTCCCCTCTGAGGTTTTTATGATGTATTAACTTCCTTCATTGCCATATAAAGAGGGGGAATTTAAACAGAAAAGGTGGAAAAGTGCTAAATTAAGACAGTTAGATAAACACAAAGTTTTTTAGCTTTAGCAAACTGCTGGGTCAAATTCTCCCAGAGTCATGGACTTCATGGTGGCACATGTGGATTGTGCTGGCAGAATGGATGACTCTTGCTCTAGATTGTAATTTCCTGAGAACTATGTACCTGTGGCAAGCACACTTCAAATGCACCACGTCATTCACTGTGAATCTAGCATAGTTTTAATTGCTGTGGTGACACAGCTAGAGCAACACCAGCATTTTCAGTTGTTACTGGACCTCACCTGGGGAACAGGGTCATTCTCCTGCACACACACAGAGGAAGAGAAGGAGAAAGAGACTGCTGCATTTCCAGGTTTCAATAGGTGCTTGGGACAAACTCTGGGAGGCATCCAGAGCTGGAAGCGCAGAGTCACTCCTGAGAACACGGTTTAGACACAGTCTGTGTATCTTTTAGCACATTACACATATTGAAAGTGAAGACTGGTCAACTTTGTGATTGACTCCAGATAGAGTCAACTTAAGTTTAGCCAGACTTCTTAGCTCTATTTCAGCCCTGGCTTTGCCAGATACAACCTGCTGTTTGCACAATCTCTTAGGTATTTCTGCACTCTGCTCCAAGAGGGTGTATTAGCTAATGTGCAACCCAAGGTATGTTTGCAACACTGCAACCACAAGGATAAATCTTGCTGGAGCCAGGGCATACTTAGGTGTTGCCACAGTGAGTTCACTAAAGCTTTGGACTGAATCCTGGAACACTGTGCTTGAGCACATGAGTACAGATGGACCCCCTTGCACAGTGCCAGCAAAGTGTCAGGGCCTCTACAGCACAGTTAATCCACAACCCGGATAAACTGCTCACGAATAATTGAGAATTCATTGTACACCCATCTAGCACCTCTCTTTTATGGCAGGATAAACACTTCTCTATAAAAGTACTTGTAAAAGTGAATTCTACCATTATGAACACTCACATTTTATATATATTTCCTTGATGTTTGAGGGTTTTTTTTCTAATTGTAACATGAATCATGACTTTTACTGCATTCAGTGGTACAAACTCCAAACACTGTAGGAGCAGAAACATTTCACCTGAAGAGCTGAGTTTGCAGTGCAGGGCACACCCAGACAAGTAATCGGCAGGATGCAAATCACAGCTTTTCAAAATCTGATCACAAGAAAGCAACTCCAGTTAACTAAAGACTTCATATTTCTGCCCTTGGGCACTGTGCTTCCAATCTCACTTGTCATTTAGCTGTCACATATTCCTGTTGGGTCCTAGACAGTTGTATGTGATGATTTAGAGTTCTGTGTCTACCCACTGAGAAGCAATCTACTATACATAAAAATATAAAATGGACAGCCTCAGAGGTAAAGGCTTTTCTCCTTTGTCCATCCAATAGCTTTGAACTAAACATAGTGTTGGAAATGTTCCAACGCTCTGGAAAATAAAGCTCAAACCCAGTATGAAATCTCCAGCGTCTGTAGAGCCAGTGGAACCTGAGCCTGCAGCCCATGGGTTTCCATGGTCCAGCACTTCCAGACTCAGGACCTTGACTCCTTAGGTGTATCCACAGCAGCTGGGATTTCTAATCACTGTCCACTCAAGGACCAAAAAGAACCACTCAATTTACTTTTGAAGTTCAGAAAAGATGAGGGGATTCAGCCCAGAATGACCAGGTGAACAAATCTCTCACAAACTAGGCACTAGGTCTCGGCAACAAAATTGCAGTCCCTCTTGCCCTCTCTCTTGCAGCTGTGAGACTCCAGTAATTTCTGTAAGCACCAGGAATTTCCAACTGTGATGATGATGCTGGATGGGTGACTTTGGTGAGCATTTTATGATAGCCTTTGTAGGCAGTAAAAACCTGTCTGAGGATTACTTGCCCATAACTCAACTACACACCCTTTGCAGATGAAAAAAAGGCACTATGGACCCTGGCTAATGGATTTAACAGGGAAGGAAACACCAGTTACAGGAACATGTCATAAAAATAAAGTTAAAGGTAAATAAAACTGTTAATGAAGTTGTGAAGACATCCATGGTTGTATCCCTTCATAGAGCTGTGAAAGGGGACTAAAAATGGCAAGGAGGAGAGCAAAAGGTGGGTTTTGGCAACTAACATCATTTAAGTGGTTGTCTTCATTCTATGCAATTTTCTGTTTCTATTTTTTTAACATTAAGATTTGTTCATATACCCATTGCTTCTTGCAGTGAGGATGAGGTAAGGGGGGAAGACATAAGCCAATTTTCGTTGAGTACAAATTGTTACAAAAAGCTCTGACAAAGACCAGCAGTGGTGGCAGCCGAGGGCATGTCGCCACCTGTTTTCAGCAACATGGTGGTTTTAATTCCCTCTGTTTACTCTCACCACTGTTCCCATCCCCACAGAAAAAAAAAAAAAAAAAATAAACGCTTTTGTTATTTACCGTCTGCGCTGAGAGTAGGCATCAAGGTTGATTGTGGGTTTATGGTTGCCAGCCAGCTTCCCTGCTCCAGCAGGTGCCAGGCACCCTGAATTACTCCCATCACGCCCTGCTCAGCAAGGCAGTGAGGAAGCTGATGAAATCTACTTATTTCGTCTGGGAGGCAACTGCCTACCCCTCTGCACAAGGAACATCCCACGTATAATAAAGGTTTATAGTCAACCAGAGCAAGACTTCAAACTCACTCCTTCCAGATTCATTCATGACAAGGGTGGGGATGCTAGGCTGCTCAGCAATGTTTAACTGAACAAATACTAACATCTCCAGAGCAAAGGCCTTTTGTCACCCCTGCTTTCTTTAGAATCAAAGACTTAGCAAGCATGTCCTGTCAGCTTATGGTTACCAGAACTGAAATTGTATGCTAGGTATTTAGGAAAAACCGTGCTAGGAAATAAATGCTCTATGCTTAAAAGAATTACCCTGGCCACCAGCTTGGGAAACTAAAGGGCAGGCCTATCACAACAAAGTCCAGCTACTGCTTTGTGATATATAAAGAGAATTGTAGCGTAAAAGACATAGGAAGTGCTTGTCAGGAGTAGTATGTTGAGTTTGGGGTGTCACAATTAAAGAAAAATGTGGAACAACTCTGGAAAGTGCAGGAATGAGAACGGCCAGAGATAGTGAAAACACATATCAGCCAAGGAAAGCTGTGTGAACTGAGGGGGAAAAAAAGAAGATCAAGGAGGAAAGAAAAAAGGGCAACCATCTTCAAATACATACATAAAAAAGAAGCTGCAAAGAGTAAGAGAATATTATATCACTTTATTATATACAAGCAATGGGGTTAAACTGTCACCAAGAGGATTGAAACTGGACATGATGTAGGATAGTGACAGTGAGAACAGACTGCTGGGAGAGTCCACAAGGTCTCAGTCATTGGAGGTCTCTCAAGACAGACAACGTCTATCAGCAAACAACCTTTGGGTAAAGGCTGCCTTGCTTTCCATGTTAAGGTGGGAGCTCCCCTCCAGAACACATGAGCTGTATGTAGTCTTGATAAAAAAAAGTTTTTGAAATGGACACAAGTCTGCAAAACAAACCAGGCTATCTGAATCAAGGTTTTATTTCAAAGGAGAAGGGTGTCATTAGAAAATTAACTTGCTTCCAATAGGAATCTCTTTGCTACAAAAAGACAAGCAAACAAAGTTTCTTGCAGAATTCATGAAATGGGAGAATATTGCTCAATGTCTCTTGGAAAACCTTCCAAATAGTTCCTTTAACATAAGCTGGACTTGCATCAAACTCTCCAGTATGTTCATGAAGGGCCACACAGGAAGGGGTCATGCAGGAATGAAAGATTTGCTGACAGATTCGGGGAGCTTTGTACCAGGAGCAGTAGGATGTGGTATCTGGTCTCTTAAATGACAAAACTGCTCAGCACCACATGGGCTTGCAAGTTGAAAGGCTGTCTTAGGTACCGTCTCATTTATGTCTTTTCAATTGCTTTCAAGTTTACAGAGCATTTTAAAATCACAGTTTACAACTAATGGATAGAAAAAACCAGATGATTTCTTTTGAAATTGGCAGCAGTGCAAGTAGCAGAAAGCAATACCCACCCCACCTTGTGTTGCTTCGTACCTGGCTCTGGGAAGATCCTGGCTCATTCCAAAGGAAAGAGTCAGCGAGCGCAGCATTACCCTGTGAGGCTACCCAAGCTGAGCCTGGGAGAGCGGCACTGCCCGCCATGGACCTCTAAAGCAAGAAACACTGCTGCAATTTTTTTCTTCCAAGAAGCCCCAGAGTTTGTTAATTTTCATTTGCAGAGTATCAGGAAACCATTCCTGCCACACTAATCAGCAGCTATCACCCGATGTTGAAGGATACCTCTTGACTCCTTTGGACTTGGCACTCTCCAGACTGATTTGTCAGAGCCCATAAATTTAAAGAAATTTTTAAAAAAATAAAAAAAGGAAAATAAAATAAT
>NW_008651313.1:34074-40360 GCF_000695815.1 Acanthisitta chloris
GTAACATATATGAAACAGATCTGACAGGAGAGTTTCCTTCAGCTCATATCTCAGCAGTAAGTAAGGGTATGAGCTTTTTTCTTTCTTTTTTTTTTTCAACAACCTTTACTAAAAATAACTCCTTTAAGACTGTGGAAGGAGATTTCCAGCCATGTAAGTTCAGATGTGCCTGCATTCATTCAGAAGGTTGATCTGGATTTAATATGCACAGCCCTGTCAATATTGTGTTAAGCCCTCTGGCACCAGAGGGTCCAGGCAGTCTCTCTGTATTGTATCCCAGTCCCAAGCACCAAGAGGGATGTAATCCATCACATCAGCTCTTGAACCAAAACTGCTGCAATTATATGGTCTCAAAATGGGCCCATTAACCTATCAAAAAGCATTTGAGAAGAAGTGTAATGTTGTCAGTTATTGTTCATGGGGGAGGAGTGAAGATAGTTCTTATCTTGCAAATAGATTCATGCAAAACCAATTGCAGTTTGTGTTGCTCTAATTGATTTAGCCCATTTTCTATTCTATGAAAATTCCAGGGTAGAGTGTTCACACACACACAAAGGGTAATGCTGCTTCCCAAGAGTGGATTAGAGGGACAGTCTGTGTGCCTGGCCCAATACAGGCTTGCAGAGTTGAGTCAGCCACAAAGAGCAGAGCATGTTCCCAAGGAGCGCAAAAAACACCAAAGGCAATGGAAAAAGTGGCAAAAGCAGTGCTATTCATTATAAACAGCAACAGATATGGCAAAGTTAATATTCACATCTCATTTAGGTGCTTCCATGCATCAACAGCCAATTACAGGTACCTTGAGCTAAGCTGCACCCACAGCACTTTTTGTTTCCATGTAGTAAGGCTGGAGAGTTCAATAGCCTCCAATAACCTAGTCACCTACTTTGCAAACAGGATGACTCCCTGGCACTCAAAGCAGTTCTCTATTGGGAAATAATTGCTACAAGTAAGAATAGTAGTTTGCTAAGCCTTACCGAAACAAAGACAGGCTCCAAATCAGGTAAGCCTGAATGCAATAAGTTCAGAAAATTTCCTGCACTGTTTATAAAGTGGGAAGTATGTCCTGTAAGCCCCTACTTTGGTGGACATCTGGAAGAGAAGATAATGTGATGGTTACACTCCTTATGCTCCCTGAGTATTCAAGAGAGGGAGCATCCATATAACTTAAATCTCTAATGTGATGAGATAGGGAACCTTAGGAGAAAAGCCCTCCTTAATCAGGGACAAAAGTTCTCCTAAATTAGTTCCCCAAATGAGTGTCTGCAGTTAAGCAACATTCCTACCTGTCACCTGCACCTTCCTAGGTAAGCCAGGACTCTCTGAAGTTTTGCCTGAAGTTTTGCCAAGATGATCAAAGCACTGATGGGCCCAACTCACCCTTCCTCAAAGAGGCACAGGAGAAGAGCTGTCCTGCACAAAGCCAAAGGATGGTGCAGCCATTTCCATGTTGCTTACACAACAGAGAGACCTTGGGAGAGTTCAAGTCCTCACCAACACCACCTTCAGTGGCACCCAGACCCTCATCAGCTCTGTGTCCCACAGAGAAAATGTAAGGTCCACTGGGTCATTTGGGACAACCCAAAAGAGCATCTTGTAAATGGAGATGACACATTCAAGTCTCTTTGTCTCTCTCTCTCTCCATTGGCATACCATACTGCACAACTTCTTCCCAGGTGACACCCCAGCCTCTGCCATGACTACTAGAAGAGACTGCATGACACAGTCTACATTATTAAAAGTAAGATCTTGTCCCTCCTTGTGACTCCTCTCAAATCAAATTACCTGGTGACTTTTTTTTCATTTTTGAAAATAATCATCATTGGATTCATGCTGTTCTGCTGACTTACATACATCAGAGAGGATGCTGGTCCAAAAAGAATACAACAGGTTCTTCTTTGAGTATTTGCAGTCTTGCAAGCCATTTCCTCAATTTAAACATGGAGCAGCAAAACTGTGATCATCATGAACTTTCCCCCAAAGCAGCTTGTACAGACCACTGCTGGAGGCCTCCTGGGCTGCTGGAGCACAGGTCGGACCTATCAGGCCTTGTCTCCATCCTTCTGTCACTATGTGCTTCCTTGCCCATGTTGTAGCCATGGAGGGCTGAGTTTTACTGGGTTTTTTTTTAATTCTAGCAAAAGAAAAAAATTGCCATCCCTCAGATATTTCTGTTAGCTGTGAAAAAGGACTAGAAATATACTCATTTGGAAAATGGAAGCTTGAAATGTCTTTAAATTCATCGTTCCCTCAGATGAGTGGGGCTGGTGGCTGCAGACTGCACGGAGCCTAAAGGCCAGCTCTGTACAAAAGGGCAGAGGCAGTTCCTGTATGTGCTCCATAACAGCATGACACATAGCAGGGCTTTTGGACGAAGGGATGTATTTTTTATGTGAAATTGTTCCTTAGCTGTGTATTTCTTTGTCCGCTGCCCATGGGAATAATGCTATCAGGCCAAGAATGAAAGACTCCTTAAAATTTCTCAATGCAAATAGGTTTGCTGTTAGTATTTCTTCCTGACCAGAGAGGCTGACAGGTTGAGGCAATGCTAAAACCTTCACGGTAATGAAGAAGTGTACCTGAAATCCAAATATTTTTGAACACACACAAATACACACTCTATTGACAGCCTCCCTTTCCAAAATGGGGGTGTTTGAGGGAGGTATTCAGGTAAAATTACTTCAGTAACTCGTCCATATCCTATAAACCAAATTGATAAGGTTTAAGCTAACATTTCATCTTGACATTACTAACACGTGTGCGCATTCAGTTTACGCTTTCAGTACAGCCTGTCAGATTAGATCTGTATACCTGCTACTGAATAACAAGGGTACTATTGATTTTTCGTTATTTTCAAGTATTTGTTTTCTTCTGTTGAGCACATTCTATTTATTTTGGCAGGGGTAGCAGAGAAACCAAGGTAACTTAACCTCTTTTCAGAAAGATTTAAGACTTGACAGGCATCAGAGCTTTGACAAGCTGTTTGTTCCCATGGTGGTCTGTAACAGGCTATCATCCTGCTTACTACTTTATTTACTGTTGATTCACTTAAATTTATAACTAAATCTGCAGTGCAGAGTATGGGCTGGGGTGGTGTGCAGGTTACGTGGCACACCACTTTTCTTCCAGAAAGACTTGAAAAGTACCTGAAATGTGTGTGTTTTGTGACCTTGTGGCTCAGTTCTGAGGCTCAATCAGGTACTTACTAGGCATTCTGCATCCCATGTGCCATCCTGCAAATGCACCCACAGTAAAGTGCAAAAGCACTTTATAAAATTATTATACTCAGTAGGAGTTTACCTATGTCTGTCACCAGGTGGATTTAAAAGAAGGATCCCAAACCTGCTTGTTGTTTTCTGAAAAAAACCCATGATTTGACAAATAAATATTCTTCCAGCAGCAAGTACCAGCAGGTGATGCAGTTGCTTTCCAGCTGGATGGAAGCAGACAGGCTCTGTCCATGTCAACCCGTTTCTGGCTTGCATCGCCCGGGGACAGTGGGGACCACTCGAAGGGTACAGCAGCCAGGTCCCCTCTGTCCTAGTGCATCTAACAATTTAATAGCAATATTGTCCATGGGGATGCCTTTGGACACTACTGGTGACCCTATGCATATTGTGTATTCAGAATTAAGTATCAACTGAGAACACTACAAACACGTGTGTATTTGAAAACATACGTTCAAACACATGTATGCTTGAAAAGACTTTAACTGCGCTTTTTCTTCCCTCCTCGAAGCGTATGTGCAGTGGTGTGCTCCTCTACTGGCACCTAGTGGGGAGCACACGGGTGATGGAGAGGGCAGGCTCACCCCACCAAATACCTTGGATATTTTTTTCCCTGCTTCTTCGAAAGCCTTTCCAGATGAGCACATTTTTAGCAGGCCTCCTGCACGCTGCTGCTCTCCCAGCCTTCCCTTTCTGTGCAGCAGATATGCCGCTGTAAGCCTCCTGTTGAGGCTCACATCACTCTTAAAGCCTTTGCCATGCCAAGCCGTCTGCTCCCAGCTCGTGTGCCAATCCTCTGGGACCATACCTTCCTTCCTATGAGTTGGAATCCCTACCTGTGATCCCCTCCTCCTCTGTTTTCCTGCTGGATCCCTCATATTAGCCAGTCCACTTTTCCTCCCCTGGGTCCCCTGCCTTGACCTGGGCCTGACAGGTCTCTCAGGAAAGCAGGCGACCACTGGTGTTGCTTCCTGCCTTGTAGCTTGTGCTCTCACTTTGGCCTCAGAGGAAAGAGCTGCCTCTTACCCAGCAAAGAACTTCCTCCACCAGTTCCCATCACCCTCAGGAATCTTGTGTCCCACAATTGTCCCATTTTAGCTGAAACAGCAAAAGGCTCAACCTAGCACTTCTCCCAAGGTCCACCCTGTGTCATTACAGCATCTGAAAGGAAACACTGAAAAGATGTGACGTTCTGCCAAAAAGCATTTGTCTTCTTACCATCTGTACGAAAAGGACAGCTCTCCCAAGGAGTCTCCAAGGTTGGTCTCACTGTAACCCAAACTAGACCTCCTGAGCATCTCAGTGATACCAGTATAATCTTACTTGTTCTGTAGTCGCCCTGGCTTACATCACACCAGTTAAGGCAAATATTTTCAAGTATTTAAGGCAGCAACAGTATTTTCAAGTCAGCCTCTTCCAGCAAGGGACTGGACAACAGGGGGTGGAGGTAAATTGCCAGTCCTACAAGAAATCTGCTCACCAGAGAGATGTACTTCCCATGCATGGCCTTATGCACTGCACTGGTTTGCTTCTAAATTCAGCAAGGGGGAACAGAAACACCTGCTGGATCCCTAGGGTTATGTCTTGTCCCACTAAGGATTTCCTGAACTTCTCTCACTCAAACTACAAATCTAGTCAGAGGGTGAGGTCTTTCCTTTTGTCTACCCATTCATTTTCCACTGTGGATGAAGTCTTTGCTTCCATCTTGAAGAAATCTTATTGTTGGTGACATTGTTGAACAGCCCTCCACACAGCGCGGCCTGCAACATGATTTACAACCTGTTTCTAGTTTCATGTGATTCAGCTGACTTTTCCATTGAGCAGCTGATGTGAATGCTAAACCTATTCAAGACTAGCAGCATTTCTGTGATTCATTCAACTTGAGGAAACACTGAAAATTTATTAGGATGTTTTTACAGACCCGGAAATTGCTATGGGACTCTGTCACTAACAAAGGAACAGAAATGGCTCACGATTTTATTGTGCTTTCTCATATGCGTTAGGTAGTATAGGCCTTTGGCATTTATTTGGTTTTTGAGTCAAACTCTGTCATGGGCTGAGCCACTATGAGACTTCCTGACCTTGTAATCTTATTGCAAGCTTCACTAATATTTGATGCTTTCCATAATGCTCCAGTGCTTGGAGTCACTTGATTTGTCTGCCTAAGAACCTGAGCTTTATGAAGAAACCAAACCATAACTCCATCCCTTGCAACTGTGAAGAGCAGCCACAAAACACTAACTATAAAACTACTCACAGTCCATATGGCAAAGGAAAGCTAGATCTTGTGTTTAAGTTTCAGGACATTTCTACACCATTGATTTTGGCTTATGATTTCTGAATCTCTGAGTGCTGTTGGGGATGTTATCTGGAAGAAAAGGGAGAGGGACAAGAAGCCATTTACAGCTCTTTGTCCCTCTGTTTGCAATACCCTTGAGCCATCTTAGCACACCAGCTGAAATCAGGCCATAATCAACAAATTTGGCTTAATTTTTTCCCTGCAGACTCAATCCTTGCCAGCCTACAGAGGCAGGTGTCTGCAGAGTCAGCTACTCTGCCCTCACCACAACGTGTCACAGGGGACTCTTCTCCCCAGATGACTGCCAGAGCAGCCATAGCCAAGTGACAAGTCTTGGGATTAAGGTAGATTTTTTTTTTCATAGTTTTAAAAAGAAGAACTTGGTTTATGCAGATGGCTGCACCCAAGCCACAGAGTACTGTGGCCCCAAGACTGTACCTGGAACTCTACCACGTGGGCTTTCACCCTTATCTTACCCTGACAGGACTGCGCTGGGTGTCAATCACACTGGCGCCAAAGACTCTCTGGCTCCCAACACCCAGGGACAGATGTAGGGAGCTGTGAGCAGTGGCTGTGCTGCAGGAGACAAGGCACAGCAGGAGGGCTCACACATTGCCCTTGCCAAAACCCCAGATGTCCTCCAACAAACCCCCTAACAGGGAAGATAGCCTTGCATTTAGTCAGCAAAGGAGGAGGGGATCCCATCATCACCTTTCCCTTCCCCACTCTCACCATGAGCTGTCCCATACCAGGGCATTCC
>NW_008651313.1:40398-55496 GCF_000695815.1 Acanthisitta chloris
TGGTAAGTGCAGTGTCACACCTCACCATGAATTTATCCTCTGTACAGTGGGGTTCATTTAGGCACAGCACACAGCTAGCAAGGAGAATGTGAAGCAACCTTAGCAGCCATGGCAGGCAACTGCATCATTTACAATGCTGAGTTGACCAAGTGCTCAGGAGAAAGGTACAAACCACATGTCAGTTCTGGGAAGGGCATCCTTTCTGGTGACTAGTGCCTTTCCAAAATACTCATAGCAGAGATATTGGGGTTAGCAGCGCTTCTGTTAATGCAAAAAAAATCTTCTAGAGCAGTGCAAAATAGCAACAGCCTTGTCCGAAAGCATTTGCTGTAATTTAATGCAAGATATAACAAATTGGTGTTACACACAAAGGGAGAGAGCAGCAGAGAAAACAGGATTGCACTTTGGATACTTGTCTTGAACTTCATGGCTATGAGTCCTTCAGGCTGGGATTTTCAAACAGCCTTAGGTAGGTGGACTTAGAGAAAAATAGACTAATAAAAAGCTATTACTCTGTTTTTCCCTTAGCATTTGTACAATATCCATTACCTTCTGAACACTTTACTTACATCCCTGACTGCTTACTCCAACAAGGAATCATGTTGTGTGCTGCAAAAAGAAGCCTGCTTGTTTTTAAAATGTGTGGTTGTGTTTCAAAATGGCATAAAATCTTCTTAGTTGCTGATAGAGAGAGGGCACAGTCAAACAAAAAGACTGATGGATTGGAGCTTAAAGGAAAACCCAGCCTTTAGGGATACCAAACACAGCACTCAGTTATGAAGACTTTATTATGTATCATTTTAAGTTTATACATACCAAATGTTCTTGAGTCAGCAAAACAAGTGGGACTGCCTCATTCCAGTAGATCTTTTTTTCCACCCTTATAATGGATTTTTTATAATAAAGGATCATCAATAACTATGACAGGGTTTCCTCAGTGGACAGACATCCCAGCACACCATGCAGTTGTCTCTCCCAAGAAGCATTTCCACAGGCTTGAGGGAAATCACAAACTATTTAGGAGGAATGAGATTCACAATGCTTTCCCAGTCAGCTGCATCACTGCTTGTGGGCAGGTCTTGGTGAACAGCTAATGACTCGAAAGCTCATCAGGGAAACTCAGCAGCAAAAAACCTTCACCAGTTGTGAACAGATGAGAAAGAGACAGGATGAATCAGAAGATAAAAGGGAAGAGTGGGGAAGTTAAAACTCCTCATGGTCTCTAAACACTGGCTTTGGGAACACACCCTATGTACATATATTGCTTACAATACAACAACACTTGTGTCCAAAGCTTACAAACCCAGTCATCAAATAAATTGAAGGAATTTTTTTTAAAAGGACAAACTTGCAGCCCTGAGGAGATTTTTCTGGGGAGTTGCACCAGCTAAGGGTGGTTAACATCTTTTACAGATACTGCTGTGCTGTGTTGGTTATTGCAACCCATCAGCAGCAGTGACACATGCCAAAGTTTGTCCAAGGGCTTGACAAGGGGCTACAACAAAAGAAGTGATCTAGACTGGGCAGACCCAGCCTTAAAACCTGACCAGTTTGCCTCTCTGATTTTGAAAGTAGAGAGGATTCACTTATATGTTGGTGTGCTTATACATATATATATATAGTATATATGTATCTCTATATATATATAGTCCAGAATTGTTTTGTGGCTGGGAAGAGGACTGTGCTCAGATGAGAGGAGTCTGGCAGACAACTCTCAAAAGAAGAGTGGAGCTGTGCCTCTGTACAGACTAAAATTACAGTGGAAGTGGTCAGCCCTGAACCATAAAGCCTGACTTGCTACATACAACAGCCTCTTTAAAGTTGTTTAAAGAACAATAATTGTGGCAGTCCCTTCCTCCAGCTGCCTCCACTGTTTGCCTCTCAGTTTTTTAAAGAAAGGCACTGAGTTAGGCACAGAACTAGCATCCAAAGAAGCAACCTGCTTTTTAAGAACTACTGAGCACCACATATATGTTCTATATAGATCCAGCATATACAGATATATATATTTATACACCATGTGTATATCCTATTTAATTTTAGGGGAGCTATAGGCTACTCCTCACTTTTGCAAAAAAGATCTTTGGGTACCTAAGAATATATTTGGGAAAGTAACTTCAGGCTTTTTCTTTTTTTTTCCTTTTCTTTTTTTTTTTCCTTTTTTCCCCCTTTTTTATTTATTAATCTTGGCCATAAATTCTATCACTTATGAGTCAAAACCCCATCTGCTCTAAATTTACACTTGATTTCATGCACAAATAGGGTTCACACATGTAAGTCCTGTCATTTGTGTGCTCCCAGAGGCAGTGCATAAATTACCTATGCACAAAACAAGAGGTCGGTCAGCTTTACCTCTTGTGCTGCTGAGTAAGTGCACATCAAAGGGCATATTGTGTTCCTGAAATGAGAATGAGGAGCCCTGGCATGGGTCTCCCCCTCCACACAGAAATGTTGCTTTTCTTGGGCACAAAGAAAACGCCTAACTTAAAAAAAAAACTGACAGAATTAATCAGCCAGTGGAAGGTTCAGAAGGAGCCAGGGTTTGGGTTAGCACTAACAGCTAAGACAACAGATTTCACAAAGTTGTTTGAAACCTGGTTTTGATCTTAGAACAGACAATAGTAGGTCTTCATTAGAAATTATGCCCATTTTATAACACAGCTGTGAGAAGCAGCATTAAATATGATGTTGCAATGCTTCTATATGATCAGTATAAAAGGAGGTAAGACACATCAAAACCAGTTAGATGGAGATTATCAAATTGCAGAAATCACAGGGTTAACACAGATCAGCCAATGTGAAGTTAAATACAGAGTGCTCAAGCAAAAGTGCTAACTGCAGAAGTGTGTTCAGCAGCACAGTGTCTCATCTCACTCCTTCGGTCCCTCTTCTAGGTGAATTTTCATTGGAAGGCAAATGCTCTGAAAAAGTGAGCATCTCACTTTGACTGCTTTATACTCCAGTTGTAACCTGTACAAAAAGAAGGATCTTAGTGAGAATTGAGGGAGAAAAGACACTGACGCTGAATGGATCTTTCCCAGATAAATAAACTAAAAACATAGTAAAACACAATGACTGCCACAGCTTGTAAATTAAGGGAGTAACTGGTGCATAGTGAGGCACTGATGTATAGCCTGGAGGAGGAACAACTTCATCAGAACTACAAACAATTCATTTTAAAAGAAAACAGTCTGAAGGAAAATATTGTCTCCAGACCAGCTTGTGAATAAAGCATACCGAAAGGCAACTCTGATACTCCATTAGCAGCATAAAAATGGAACCATCTCCTAAGTTGAACATAAAAATTAATTCCTTTTTCTTAAAAATATAGCTTTTTTGACATCTCAAGTTAACTGTTCTAGAGCTACTTGGACAGGGGTGGCTCAGGACCACACACTACTCTGCACCAAAAATCTAGTGCCTTTTACATGTGTCTGGAATTGTGGCAAGTGGAGCTCAAGTCAGCCCCTGTTTGGAGCCCTGTGGTGCAGGCAGAGGACATCAGTCCACACCACACTTCTGCTGCCCAAACTGAGCAATCCTGACCATCAGCTAGCATCTCCAGAGACACCTCAGCTTTGTCAGAGCCACCTGGCTGTCTCTGAGCAGTGATATCCTGTGAGGTGCATGTCATGTCATCTGGCCACATGGGCCACGGGAAGAGGGAAAGAATTTTCTTTCTCTGAATTTTGTCCATCTTTCCATCCCCGAGGCCAAAGCCAAAGCCATCACCTTTAAGCCAGCCTAGCACGATCCCTCTGGTGACCTCATGAAAATGTGAGTCATGGTTTCACTGAGCAGCAGCTCACACTTAGAAAGTGTGCAGATACAGAGCTACAGCTTCACCAGATTAAAGGAGGAGGAAATGAGTTCAACATCTCTTCCTCCAAGCTGGCCACAGCAATTTGGGTTAGGGCAACAATGACATTCCCAGAGTGGTCACAGGAGGCTGGGCACAGCCCTGAAGGCCTCCAAGAAGATCTCAGTTTCTGGATGTCTTTTCTGGAAGTAGCTTTTTATTTCTCTACTTCACAGATGTTTCCTTCTTCCAAAATCCTGGGTGGTTTTATTTTTTTTTTTCTATTTTCCAAAAGGATAACAAACAGTCCCATTTGCAGTTTCCTGTTACATTTCATATTTGTTACTTCTAAAATATAGGGCAAAACTGTCTTCAAGTCTTACTCAAGAACTGGACAAAGTTTCAACTGCTTAAAAAAAGTAGGTTTTGACCTAAACTTACTTCACATTAAGAGTCAGACTAGTGATTTTTTAACCTTAAGTGTCTTGCTTCCTTTGTGAGCAGAGTTTCATGAGGACTACTTTAACATCCAAACAGGTACAAGCATGAAAGTCCATTGAGACAAACAGATTTTACAGGAGCAAGCTCTAAGAGTGTATGTCTCAGCAGGTTTTTTAGATGTCCAAGAGACGGATGCATATACATACAAGTGCAGGATGCAGCTAGGTGGTAGAGTCAAAACCTACATCTCAGTTCTTACACTCAGAAATAAAAATCAGACCATAATAGGCAGAAATTGCCAGATATTTTCTGGAGTTAAGGAAGGCTTTTGACAAAGAATGCTCCAGTAAAGACATGTCTTAAGACTTCTTTTTTTCTCTACTTCTTTAGTCAAAATAGCAAGAGCAAATCATTTTTTAATCACTTCTCTGACTTTGTAATACACTGTTAACTTACAATGTCTCTGTGCTAGGAGCTCCATGTACAAAAATGATTGATTCCTCAATCACTAAGAAAACATGCAGTACCAGCATTAGCTTGTAACTTTTCAAATCTTGGCAGAGCTTGAATTCAACCTCTCAGCTTCCACTCAGCTTTCTTGTCTTGTTTTTTAAGTTTGTTTCTTTTAAGCACAACTAAAGGAATCCACTCTCCCTCCTCCCCTTCTCAAAACCAGACTTTTGCATCAATCAGTCTCACTGGCACCTTCACCACTGGACTTCATAGATTTCTGTGCTGTGATCGCAGATAAGTTCTTTAAAACAAAAACTTTTAAAAATCTAAATTTAACAGCATCTGAAGGTTAAATACTGTGCAAAGCGAGAGAAGACTGTGACAGGAGAGCACTCAATCACTGTATAGTTTCTCATCCCAATGAAAGCATCCTTTGAGAGTCTGCCTAGGTGTTGTCTAGCTTATATGATACAGTGCAGTGCCCATCAGCACTTCTGTTTGGAAGTTTGCTGCTTAGAAATCACCAGCAGGCTCATTACTCATAAATCAGAAGGCAGCTTTCAACCAGGCCTGGGAATCTGGAGACACTGCATGAAGAGGGAGTTCTGTCTGCTCCACGGGTTTGAGACTGAGATGGGGGTTGGCTTGGCTTCCTATCCTTGTGCATTCAATCAAGTGAATTGCACAACCATACTGCTTGGCTCTATTCAACGTAATGTTTTCTGAAATGTCATTTGGAGAAGTACAAGTTACGGTTGTTGGGGAGTGAGGGAGTCCACAGTCTAACACTTTTAAACAAGCTATCCAAGGGAGAAGGGAAGACAGGAGGGTGTTCTTTCCATTGGATAGATTGAAAAGCGCCTATGTAATCAAAATGTAGTTTTTGTTCCTACACCACCAGGTGAGAGGTAGCTCCTTGCATCTAGATAGGTTCCCACTGAATTTAGGAGTCTTGGGATACCTTCTTGTTTGCAGTCTGATTTTGCAAATCTTGACCTTAGAATTTGCATCTAGGTGTTCTTCTTGGTTAATAGTTACTCAAGTGTCACCTATACTGAAACACACCCAAGAGAAGAAAACTTAGAGAATTTTTGTCCTCATAGGCTCTGGAGATGCCAGATTGAACACAGATTGAACAAAATAGATTGCTTAGGGTCTGTCTTTCAGTATCATTTCCAAATCAGGAATTTCTGCCGATGTAGATATCATTAGTAATAATCCCCTCACAGAATCAGGACTTTAAAGTTGTCTTTCCAGAGAGAAAGGTTAAGGCAAATGTGTATTGGTCCATTTTGGAAATGTATGTGTAGAGACCAAAGATACAGACTCTAAGTCAATCAATACACAAGTCAGTTTAATGTGCAGCCTCTGTATTTCAACCATCCAAGAGGTTCCAAAAAGGTGCTGAGGCCAATAGGAGTTTTCCAGTGATATCAGTGCACTTTGGAGCAGGGCATTCACCTAAGAACTCAAAGGTAAGAAGCTTTATTGTTCTTCTCTTATCTACTGGGGAAGGTCAATTTTAGTGATACTGCAAACAGAAATGTATGTAGTTGAGGAGCATCCATAATTTAAAATATCAAATAACTGACTCCCACTTGGAGGATTATTATATGAAATGCACTAGTAATGTCTCCAACCTCTCTTACTATGGAAATGCTGAATAAGCAAAAAAGTAGTGAATTGGGTAATAGCATATTCCAGAGAAAAAGAAGAAGAAAAGCACTATTATTCATTCAAATCCATTAACTGTGTTAAGAAAGAGAAGGTGATTCATCCCAACTCTTCTCTACTTCAGAACAAAACATCTGGTTTTTAATCATCAGGGATGGCTGTATCACTGAAATAGAGTCTGCTAGCTGGATTACCACCAAAACCTGCCAATTAATTAACTGAGCTCCATAGAGCAAAAAATAATAGCACTTAAAAGCAGCTTGTCCTATCCCTGTTGAGAATGGACATCTGTCTGCTCTGGTAACTCAAAAAGAATTAAAATTTCAAGGACAAAGAATTTAATATATTGACTGATATCTGTGCATTTTTGAAAGTTCACTGGCTCTTCTTTATATTCTTCACATGTCAAGTTTCTCTGCCTTTCAGTATGTACTTCTGTAAGATCCTCACACAGATTTAGATTCAGTAAGCTGTGTGGTAAGGGCCATCTCCATCTCCAGTTACTGTCAGCAGCCAGCAGTTGAAGCAAACACACTTCTATTTAATAGCATAAAACCCACTGTAGTAAAATAATGGAAATTACTACTAGTAAGCAAAAATGTAAAATAATTGGGTCCCACAATATTTTTCTGGGTGTTTAAGTCAATTCCCAGAGATCCAAAATCCTATCCTAGCAAAGTGAGCACCAATAGCTTATTTCATGTTATGTTTAACACAGAAAATATACAAGAGGCACATTCTGGCCACCCCAGCTCTTTCTGCTTATTACCCAGCCATATAGTTGTTCAGAAGATAATGGGAATGTGTGTACTTCTTCCTACCATTTGCCATCATCATAGCATCACCACCATAGCTTACAAAACCTGTAAACATGAACAAGATAACCTGTGTATTGTATCCATGATTGATAAGGTGGAGCAGTATTCTCAGAGGATGACACTGGTGATGCTGGGAATTTGACTGCCCAACAGCTGCACCTAGAGAGTCTTTTTAGATCTATGTGGCCAGTAATCTACCATGTTTCAAAAGTGTTCTGCTAGGAAATCAGGGGTAATAATAACCATTTTTCTGTAAGATCTACAGAACTGGTACTACAACTTCCTTATACTGTTAATGTAAAACTAAACGTTTTGTCTCTGACTCAATTTATGAGAATGAATAGTGATACTACAGACAGAAGTCAAGTGTTATTTTAGTTGACAGTATTTCCAGAAGTCTGAAACGAGGCTGTGATGGATTTGGCTGGGATAGAGTTAACTTTTTTTCATAGCAGCTGGTATGGGACTATGGTTTGGATTTGTGCTGAAAGTAGTGTTGATAACACAGGGATGTTTTTGTTACTGCTGAGCAGCACTTGCACAGCATTCTGCTTCTCATCCCACCCCACCAGTGACCAGGCTGGGGATGTACAAGGAGTTGGGAGGGAATGCAGTTGGGACAGCTGACCCCAAGGGACCAAAGGGATATTCCATACCATATGGCATCATGCTCAGTATATAGATCTGAGGGAAGAATAAGGAAAGGGAGACATTTGGAGTGATGACATTTGTGTTCCCAAGTCACTATTGTGCCTGATGGAGCCCAGATTTCCCAAGGATGGCTGAACACCTGCCTGCTGATGAGAAGTGGTGAACAAACTCCTTGTTTTTCTTTGCTTGTGCATAGCTTTTGCTTCATCTATTAAACTCTTTATGTCAAACCACAAGTTTTCTCACTTTTACCCTTCTGATTCTCTTCTACATCACACTGTGAGGAGAGTGTGCAAGCAGCTGCATTGGAATGGTTGCTGGCTGGGGTTAAACCACTACAGAGGCAAAGATTTGGCTTGTTCCTTGGGTACCTTTTCTGTATATCAGTCTCTTGGTAGGTTGTTGCGTTTTTTTTTAATTTTTATTTATTTATTTATTTGCTGCCTCATGTGAATTCCTTGCTACTGAAACTCCCTTTGAATCCATACCTGGAGGAGAACAAACATCAGTCCCTACAGCAAATTCATTTGTGTGTTCAACAGCTACTCAAACAATTAACTCAAAATTTTGCCTATGTTACTGCTGTTGATAGTGCTCAGAGATATTAACCAAATTAAAAAGAGGGCACACTGGATTATTTAGTGGGAAAAGGTTAAACAATTTTGGATGTCAGATAAAAGAAATTATTGCTGTTCAGATTCACTTGTTTGCCTGAACAAGAATTGTCTTCAGTGTGCTAATGAGAGACAATGCCAGGGTATGGCAGGGTAAGGTTTTCTTAGTCAGTGCTTTCCTGGTAAGTTTTATAGCAAAATATAGTAAACAATGCCTTCAGATGCTTTAAAAGCACAGTCTGAGTCAAGTCTGGGCTGGAGATTTCTTGAATCACAGTGTGCTGTTTAGAGCAAAGTGATGTTTTGCTTCAATTTCATCTATTTGATTAATAGAGTGTGTTTATACCCCTTCCCTCTTGTTTGTTGGATGAAAACAGACTGGCTGAACAATATGGGAAAATGACTCCACCAGGGACTAATACTATAGAAACTAAAATGTGTGTATGAGAGACCATGTGAGTGGGAAGAAAATGGTCCCTTCTATTTCCTGTCAAGCTGATGGTGAGACTGGAGGAGACCCAATTTCTTCAGTGAGTTTATTTAAACTGTGATACAAAAGATATTCTGAAAAGACAGAGGGATCTGTGACAGCACTCAGCTGCTTTATTTACTGTGGCAACAAATTTGCTCTTGGTTCTAACCCCTAGACCGAAGGGCAGCTTGAATAAGAAGATGAGCTTGAGGCAATGCTAGAACTTGGGGAAAGATTTGGAACAAGGAGAGATGCAGCTGACGTGAAGTTCTGTACTGCCTTGTGGTTAAGTTTGCTGTGTCATAAAGCATTTTGCAGTATGGACAGAGTGGAACCAAGTTTCTCAGTCTGGGGAGTGGTTTGCAGGTATGTTCTTCACATTGAATTTTGCACAGGTCTCAAGGAGTGGCAGAAGTACAGTTTTACCCCTAGCAGGTGCAAGAGAAATGCAAAGTCAAAATGAAGCTTAGCTACAAGCTAGTGGATTGTCCTTCCACTGTAAGTGATGAGTGATTTTTTTATTGAATTTCCATCACCATAAGGACTTAAAGCTGTCTCTTTACTATAGCCAGTAAAGTAGACCCACAGTCGATGTCTGGCCTGGACTTTCAGTCAAACTGCCTTTGCTCCTGACACTCACACCCAATTTCAGGAAAGCATGGCCTTGTTCACACGTCCTGTGATGGGAACAGTTTTGTCCCATGTCCCTGAATGAGGACTGCATGTTGTCCACACAATCATCATGGCCAAAAACACACAAGGTACCAACAGAACACTACAGTCAGGGATGTGCCAGTGTTGCACTTTTGCCTGGACCCTGTTCTGTTTACTAACATAGATGTACCCTAACAGATGCCATGCAGGATGACTGATGTACAAGATGCATGAGGAAAGTGGCCCAAAATAAGCAGTTTAGCCTCATATCCAAGAGAAGTTCACACGCTCTGTACACAGCCTGTATCCCTCCCACGTAAATCCTGAATATGTTGACCAGCAAGGTTAGAGATGACTAACAGAGTTAGTCAGTTCCCAGAAGCTTCACGGCAAGGAGAAGAGCAAGGAAGGGCAATGCAAACAGGCAATGCAAACAGGCAAATCATGTTTCCCACTGAGATGAGACCATGATCATGGCCTTGTTAAGAAGCCAGAGGGTCTTCCCAGCAAAAACATCTTACACCTGTTCTACTGTTTCAGCTCAAACTCCATCTTTCAACCAACAAGTGCAACCATCCCAGGATGAAACTGAGCAGAAACCATGCTTACTTAATCCCAGTCCTCATACAAATATGTGTTTGTCTCTGGCATGCACATGACTCCAGGGACGTTTTGTGTTACCTTGCGGCAAACTGAAAGTTCTCTGCTGTTGCAGGAGTGGAAACTTCTGAGGTTGTGGTCATCTGAAGGACTGTGATACAAAAGAGCCTGAGGTGCTTGTTTCTAGCTACAGGTTTCCCAATTAATTAAAAGGTTTTTAAAAATGCAGTACCACCTCACAGATTGGCAGGAATAAGTTTGCAGGCAGGAGTTATGGAAAAGCATCTCAAAATGGTATTTCCATCTGAGAATCCATTTCTGTTTTGAAATGGATTTTTTCTGATAGCAGTTTGGAGTGAAGAAGCCAACCATAGGAAGGACTATATTGTAGCTATTTCTTTTCTTCAGAACTTCTAAGCTTGTGACTCGGCATGAAAGGAAGCAACAAATACAATATTTCTCAAATTTGGTTTTAGATGGGGTTGTACTAACTATTGTAGCTGGTTGGTAGAGTTAGCGTTAGGTACAAAATGTATTTAAAGTTACCATAAAAAATTTCCAGGTACCTACTCCAACTTCTTTTCATGGTATTTAGGGGGTCCTCACAGTCTGAGCACCCCAGTTATTTTGCCCATGCTCCTTCTAAGTGCTTTGGAGTTAGCTGTGAGATTAGGAAAATCCATACACCAGGGACAATCTAAAGAATGGCAGACACTTGCATTTTGCAAGACATGGATGGGAGGCAAGATCCTTTCTGAGTACAGAGTTACAAATCAGTTGGGAGAGAAAACCTTGATGGTCATGATGCTGCCAAGTTACACACTGGGGAATCAATCTGGGAGGTGGGAAAGCACTAAAGGGAGAAGAAGAATGGGCAAGTCCAATAGGTTATGCAGGATCATCTGATGCAGGAGGTCAGGCTGAGGACAAGGCAGACACCTCAGCCAAAGAAAAGTTTTATCATGCTCACATTCAGTGTGTTTTGAAAGCACCAAGGGAAAGGTTTCTAAGGAAAATACTTGAGCTGTGGTAACTGAGAGGGCTTTGTGCAAGTCTTTAGAAGCTTGTATAAAGCTGAATTACTTTGTCTGTCCTGAGCAAATGCCATCAGCAGGTGGAAATCTGCATTAGCAAGGGCTAGTGGGAATCCAGGAAACAGCTCTGTGTCCCCGAGATGGCACTTGGGGACCTCAGAGCAATGGAAAGTTTATTTTTGTTCACCAGGCTGGGCTATTTTCAGGCAGTGAGGTTTGTATACTCTACACATCCATTATTGGTGGGTAAGGCAGTACAACCTGTACTGCTGTCATATTTCTGCTCTTCTAGTGGAATGGAGAAAGAGATGAGGAAAGAGGCTTTTACTGGTACAGATATTTATTAGTGTAGTGGCAATTATTTAATAGAGTTACAGCAACCAGCAAAGTCAGCTGATGAAGTGCTAATGAAATCAGAGTTGAATAGTTTGAAGCTATTTCCTCCCATGTGATGCCATGGGATTGCAGGATATTTTGTATCATTTTTGAAAGAAAGCCACAGAAATAATTATCTAGGAGAATATTTGGCATCTGCTTAGCAAGGACACGTGGGAAACGCAATATATTGAGAGTGGGCAATCTAGTATCCCTTGTCCTGGCATAGTTAAAGTGCCAGAACCAAAGGAGAGCAACTTGTGTTTAGCACTACTGGAAGTTGAGGTTATTCTTTGATAAGTAGTACAGTGACATTTCTTGATTCACACAAGATGAGGAGTTTCAAACCCTTCACTTTCATGTTCTCTCCATCCTTTCTGTGGCATTTTATAATCTTTCAGTGATCCCCTACACAGGGTCATGTTCGGATCATTATTTCACCAAATCTTTTTTATCAAGGAGAGAGGAGAGTAGGAAAAGGGGAACTAGAAGCAAGTTGTCCTTCTGAACACAGACTGCAAAACATCAGCCTCCGTTTTCACCAAGAGACAAGAGGAAATACCAGGGAAAAGCAGCTAAAGGTCATGGAATGGCACATTTTTCGTGTAGTTTACCAGAAGTATATGAAAACATCTGTAGAGAGAATGAATAAATTATGTTTTAACTTTGGATTGAACTCAGAATTTTGAAGAAAAAAAATCTACCTACCCTATTTATAGCTAGTTCTGTCACAATATTGTACGCTATTGCAAATTTATTAGCTGGCAATGTTTTCTAATAAATCAGTGTGCAAGGCATCCTTGTAATAAAAAGAAGCTATAATGAGACACAAAGCAAGAGTTTTGCTTGAGTTCCTTGTCCTGTTTTCCTTGGGAGTGTTTATGTCCTGTCTTATTAGGGAACATCTACTTTCATATGCCCATACATTGAGAGAATGAAATACCAGCACACCAATGGAAAGTTTTTGTTCATGTGGACAATGTTACAGTGCTGGTGGCCTCTGCAGAAGATAGGGCTATATTTTTTGGACATACAATTACTCAGCTGCCACCAGAGCATGAAACAATAATTAGTATGTATGGCAAAGCAGCTTTTAGCCAGACACGGTCACACAAAAATTTAGCCTACAAGCACTTTCGCATTCATTCTTGTGCCAGTAATATTTGAGAGAAAATATTTCTAAAAAGCATTTCAATTGTAAAAGCAATGAATCTGTAATAAAAAGAACTTGCAAATTTATACACAAGCAAATCTGGATACTCCCCTTTGTCACCATGAATTTTCATTAATATTAAAAGATTTAATAAACATAATCGTATGGAGAAAGAAATCACCTTGCCCTTCAATGCAAATATTTAAAGAATGTAAGGCCATGAACAGGCTCATCAGTGAGTTTAACTCTCTTAATGTGAACTATTTTGCAAAGTCTTAAAAATCCTATTACAAGAATAGGCTGTGGAAAATGCTCATATCTGAATCCAAAGTCCAATTTCTATTAAAATATTTTTCACAGCTATGAGTTGCCTTTCATCTCTAATAATACTGCCTTCTTTATTTGCCTTTTCTGAATACTATGAAAAGTGAGTATTAAATTTGAACATGACAATGGCAAAGAAGGGACATGGACTATCAGCTAAAATTCATTGTTCAAAAGCCATGCTTTCTACCAGCCTAATTTACATAATTAATGGCCATTGATTGCATGCAGAGATTCACTGTTGAATATGAATCATCCATTGCTGGCAAACTACCTATTAAGCCAGCAGTTTCATGAAGTTCAACAAATAATTTCAAACTATGGAAAAAGTTGCTCCACCTTTTCACAAAACGGAGATGTCCTAGAAGGGAGATGTCAATCTTCAGGAATGAGTTTTCTCAAATGATATGCTGAGATACATAGGGGAGATTTAGGATTATTGGAGTACTGATTCCCCTATCATGTTTCTCATTGCCTTTTTCTGCTTTGATTATCAAGATGCCACACCTCTCGACTGTAAAAGATACAGTGGCTGATGGAGCCCAGCAGGGCACAGTCTTGTACAAGATGTCAAAGACACCAAGCGTCTCACAGCAGGATCTTGACTTTGGTTCACAGTCACTTCATGGAAAAGGAACTCACTCCACTTCATCATAGAAACATCAGTATGTTTATTTTATTTCATTTTTTACAGACTGGCAATTCAATAAAATTTCATTTGTATACAGAATTGGATCCAATTAACTAGGAATCCATGGTGTGCATCAAAGAAAGGCAAGTAACTGTAAAGAGCATTAAATTTCAGGGTAATGATTACATGCATTAAACCTAGATCTTCACCAGCACAGCTCCACGGATGACAATAATTGCTTCAGTTTTACAGCCACGTGAGATCAGAACCAGACCTGGGCTGGTTTAATTCTGCAGAGTGCCACACAGTCCTTAAGTGTGTAAGTATGAGTGAAAGGTGAGAAAGACAGAGGGAGCCAGGTCAGTTCCTTGTGAAGGGAGGGACAATAAATGTTTTCAGCTGCAGTGGTGAAAGGGTTAATGTTTCCCAGCTCATGTACTATCAACAATTTTATTAACTTGTTTTCATTCCTTTTTTATTTTTGTTTTCATTCCCCTCTAATGTTGTTGTTCATTTTCAGATTCCATTTTTAATATTTTTAATTCAGTTTTAATATTCTCCACAGGAATTTCAAAACAATCTACTCCTTAAAGCTTAATTGTAGCGTTTGTTATTCCATAAAAATACATTTTACATTTTCAGAGCCAATTTTGTGAAGTAATTGGATAATAAATGAATAATGAGAACAAGACCCTTATTAACTTTTTAGTCATTAAACTGACTTAACGTTTTAGAAAGAACAATAACTTTTCCAATAACGTTCCAGAATAGTGATTATAATTATAATGCACCAAAACAAATGTATAAAATGATGGTGTCTTTCTTGGACTGTAGGATGGAAATTTGTAATTATTTACATTTTCCCCAAGCAGCACAAATTACTAGCATTTCTATCCAAGAAGGAACTGTGCCCCCTCCCACTGTAAGGAACACAAACAATCATCTAAGCATTAATAAGGCTGATCACTCCTCAGTGCTGCCAGTCAGTCTCTCTGCAGTGAACCTCCTTCTCCTGAGCAAGTGGATGAGGCACTGATCAGTACTCTGGGTGCCTACTCCAGGCACCTACTCTGGGGTCAGCCCAGGACACAGATGGTCAATCCAAATCCCCCACCCATTTCTGGGTTTGAAATAAGGCCCCATAAAAGCACAGAAGATGCCACCAGCTCAGCTGTCAGCAGTGCTTCCGCAGCATCCCTGTACCAAGCACAAAGGGCAGCATTTCCCCAGTTTCCCTGGTGCCAGCCCAGGGCAAGAGGAGATGCTGGAAGTGCTGTAGGACCTCCTCCACCACTTTCCTTCTAACAAAGATCCCACACACAGGGACTTGGCCTGAGCCAGGGTGTGAGAAGAGGCATGGCAGGACTCTCTGTGCCGGTGGAGCCCAGCCAGCTGATACTGCAGG
>NW_008651313.1:55524-69647 GCF_000695815.1 Acanthisitta chloris
ACACACTTGTGAACACCCACACCAATTAATACAGCTTATTGTGATAGGCTCGTAACTGGCTGGGGCTGGGAGAGCCTCATCTGGTGCAGAACAGAGCAGCCCTGCCTGGCAATGGCTGTGCCACTTCATGTACCTGCAGAATTGCCACAGGTGCGACCAGAGAACATACTGCTGTGAAATTTACTCCAGCCCTTAATACTGTCCAAAGTACCACTTTGGCAACTCACACCACTTTACAAATTATTCAGACCTGTCAATCCATCATCCCAATCACCTAATGCTCTCTCCTTAATTCAAAAAATCCAGGTGAAATCTGAACAGCAAGAGTCTTGACCAGCGCCGTGGAGCCCCTGAATTATTTGTAACACCTTACAATGAAATATAAATGGGTGCTCTGACAAAGCGTTGACTAAACTTTTGCTGTTGCCTCATCAGCTGGAAATCTATCAGTACAAAATATCTTGTGTCTGAGTAAGAGCCATTTTTCGGCCCCCTCAAGCAGCCCACGAGGACTGGGCTTGAGCCTGGTTTCTCATCCCAGTTCTCACCCCTCACACTGCCAGTGCAGTTCAGAAGGAGACTCTAAAAGAATGCTAACCCTTAATCACGCCAGCAGTGCCTTTGAAGTCATGGAGGACTTAATTTTAAACACTTAGTCTCCCACAGTTCTAAAATAGCCACTGATACAATAAGCAACAACTGACCACGGGGTTTCTCGAGCAGCACAGAGTACACTGGTCGTGTCTCAGGCAACACAAACTTTGGAGAAGTTTGTTTTCAGTGGGAGAAAGAGCATTGGCCTGACTACACAGAGAGGAATTTGTTTTTTAATGTCAAGTAAATGCCATATTTTTTATTTTTTTAAAGGAAAATAAAAAAAGGAGCAGTTGTCCAAGGGCTTTCCTATTCATGCTTAGGTGTAGTAGGTCGAAAACCAAGAGACAAAAAAGGACAGGTGACAACAATCTTGGCCCAGGACTATTGTGTTCAGCCCAGCTCTGCTGCCCCAGCCACAACACTTGGAGGAAGTGCCACACAAACAGAGGAAGCAGGATTCGGGCTGAGAAGGATTTAGTAACTGCATTACTACGCTCTCAGCACTGATGCCTGTAAAAGATAAAACCTGGGAAAAGACCTCGGGTTCCTACTCCTTATTGTTGCTGCCTGGGATTTAACTTGTATGTCTGAACTATGTACATATTTCACTGATTTAGGTGGGGCGCCATGAACGTATTTATATGGGCCGAGACAGTGACAGGACTGCTGATGTTTACAGTAACAGGTTAGAAAGACTTTGCCAAAGCATTCTTAGTTTTTAAAAGGATTGGTCCGACCCAGCCCCCTTCCCCCTCTCCATTGTTATTTTGTCTGCTGGATTTACGGAAGGAGGAAATGGTAAATTACAAGAAAAAAATAGCATTTATCTTGCCAGGACGTGTTGCTTTGAACTTGGATGATATTAACATATCAATCAGATTCAGTGATATGTTAAACAAGGTTGTCCCCGGTTTCTGGTTCACCGAAGCTGGGAGTCCAAGCATGGCTTGTCTGCCTGGTGGGCAGGGAGCTTAACTCCACCAGTCCGAATCCTTCACATGGACAATGGGTGCCATCTATTTCATCTGATTTATGCTGACCCAAAATAAAGTCCAGTTTACAATTTAGCTCAGACTGAACATTTGTCCAGGTGAAGCAATTTTAATACAGGGACTATGGCTGAAAATCCTTGAAGGAGGGGAAAGCACAAAACAGGGAATATAATGCAGACTGCAGCAGCTCTATTTAGAGTAGTCTTGTAAGAGGAAATATTTTTGGATTATATTTCCAGTTTGCAATCAAAGCTTGGCCAATTAGATGGAAAATGAATTCAGAAAGGAAATATTAATTAGACCTTGATACAAATGCTAATTCCAAAATTTCACAAAGCTTCCAAGATTTACCTTCTCCACTCCACCATTTCCTGATTATGGAATACTCATTATTTCACAATAACTCTTTGGGCTGGGGACAGCTTAATTTAACTACATTCCTTTCTTTGGGGACAACTAGGAACTTGTTATTTAAGTGTTAAATGGCAGTACTGAACTGGATAGTGATTTGAACTGGGCTGAATGGGATCTACCACTCAAAGAAGTATGTCATTCATCAACCTACTGGTTCAAGGAACTGAAAAAAGAAGAGTGAGTAAATTAATTCCCACAGTCAATAGCTTGGAAAGAAGTCTTACCCTCTTCCTTCTTGCCCCTTTTAGGAAATAATAGACACTGAAATGAAAAAAAATTATAAATAATATTTAATCTCCCTTGTTTCTGCTTTTGAAATGACACTTTTCCTCCCATAGTTAAGCCAACAATGAAAACAGATCTCACTAAATAAATAATACACAAATAAAATAAATAATTTAATAAACAATAACAATGCCCCAAAAGTAAATTAATCCTCAGGGCTTTAAATAAATATAGACAACTTAACTCAAAAGTACAATTTTTTCCTCAAGGAATTGTTAGCCGAGAGCTATAGTGAAATCTTGATGCAATCATAGCCATAGCATCTACTGTAAATAAGCTGCACACACATTATTGGAAAATCTAGAAAATTAAATCAGTCCTTGGAAAAGTACTCTGACTTACTATTTTTACACACGGTGAAACTCTACAGTTAATCAGCTGATAGGCTTCACAAATATATTTTTAATACTAAGACCTACGATCCACATCTTTTGCTATTAACTTTTATATTGATGAGGTATTACAAACTAACAGAAAAGGATCTGCAGTTAAAAAATAAAGATTCTGTAAGTTCAAAGCCCAGATCACAGCACAGTAATAATTCTCTGGAAGTGAAGAGAGAGAAAAACTCCAAATATTCTGATTTAAGAAGACAAGTAGCTACAGAAAATGAAGTCCAGTTTCCTGTGGCTTTGTGTCTTGTGGTTGAATTATCTTGTGTCTAACAAGATGCAAACTCTGATTGAAACTTTTCCTGTGGTTGAGGCATCTATCGGCTCCTTTTCTCTCCCATGGGGATTTTCGGATGTCCAGTAATAATGTTTTGCTTATAATGAAGTATTTCCCTTAGCAGAAAAATGTCAGACCCCTCAACTCTGCTCACCTGCTAATTTTCACTAAACAGAGAAGAAATTAATGTCAACTTTCCTTCATCAAGTAAACTGAAATTAGTTAGCTAATTCAAGGAAGTGGCCTTAAGTTGCACCAGGGGAGGTTCAGATCAGATATTTAAAAAAAAAAAATCACTGAAAGAGTATTTAGGCATCGGAATAAAGTGCCCAGGGTGGTGACGGAGTTACCATCTCCAGAAGTGTTCAAGAGGCATCTGGATGTGACCCCTGGTGATTATTGTGGTGCTAGTTGACAGCTGAACTCAATAATCTTGAAGGTCTCTTCCAGCTTTAATGATTCTGTGATTCTGTGAAATTCAAAAGTTAGAGAGGACTGAAAGGCACACAGGCAGCATGACAATAATATGAATTTCTCAAAGAAGCAGGTTAAAAGTATCTTGGGTTTTGCCTTTTGCTTTTGTCTCAGACCAAGATTTCCCTCATATGCCAGTTGTAAATAGACAAGGCGATGCATTCTTTTTATAAGTAAGAAAAACTGTGGTAATAGTTGGGGTAAAGGAATCCAACACAGGCAGGTCTAGAGAGGAGAGTAAAAGATCTGTGAAACTGCTCCTCAGAACAAATAATTCTGGTAATGAGGTTAAGAAAACATTTTTATAAGATATGCTGATGTGCTTTACAGGCAGCAGGAAACCTCAGAGAGGAGTAGAGGAGTAGTGGGTTGATGGTTTATGCACAATATAAAACCCTTTTGTTTTCCCTATCTGAACACTGAGGTCTGTCTCTCATTGTACCAAGTTTCTAATCTCCCGTTAACTGAATATCTTGTAATAACCTGTATCAGCAAAAATCAGAGCTTGAATAAATTAATCTTAATTCCACACTCTTCAGGGGCTCTCTTATGTTTAATGTGAACCCTCCTTTAAGTGGAGAACAAGGTTTCTCAGGCAATGCCAAAAAGGCAAAGAGGACATATCTTCTGCTTCATCTCTTCCTTGCATCTATATTCAAGTAGACAGTCATCATTTTATCATTTTTGCCTTTGAAAAAATTTCTCCTTTCTCAGCTTTTGCCTATAAAGTAGTTACATCCATTATTGAGAAGAGCATGCAAAAAGACAAACAGCTATATTTGCTTCTAGAAGTGCTTTAATAAAACATCTCTACAGCAGGGATAAAGGCTGTACAGCCAAACCTTGCCAGCAGCAACTCTGCTGTTGCAGGGCAGCCATGGCACTGCCCTTCCTGCTCTTCTCCCTGCCAGATCACCCCAAGGGTAAATATGAATTTACTGTTGAGTGTGGATGAGGCCTCAAAGACCTTCCATGACAAGACAAAGCAACAGCAGGGTCTTATTTGCCTACTCAAAGAATAATTTAATGTATGATTTTAAAATTAAAGTCATCTGATGAATTTAAAGATGTATTTCATCTGGTGAGACAAACTTTTACAATGGGGAAGGATTAGCAAACTTGTAAGAATATCTCTGTGTCACAAGAGTTTCCACAGTTATCTGAGTCTAACAGATTTTGGCTACGTTCTCCCAGAAAAAGCACTAGAGGTCATGCATATTGCAACTGTGGTTTACCTCAGCCAGTAAAATCAATTATCTTCACATCCCTATCTTCATTTTTTCCTAGGGAGTTCATTTCTTCTGGGACTGTTCGCTCATGGCATCTGGCTCAGAGCTAGGGATATATTTGAAAGCACTTAATACAAATCCTTAAGTCAGAATTAGCATACACAGGGATGCAGAAGTAGCCCAGCAAAAACAAAAGATTCAAGTCATCAGCTTAACTCTGTTGACAACACTTTTCCATCCAGCTTTCTTTAACAAGAAGGAATCTAATGAGTTAAGGGCAAGACTGAGCATCCCAAACTTGGACTTTGTTCCGGAGTATGAGAAGCATACTCAGGAGCATACATTTAGGCATGCAAGTCCTCTCGCTGATGAATCTCAAGTGGCACTTGGGTCTCCAGTTAGGAATCTCTAAAGAAAATCTGTTACAGCATTTGATCCTTTCTGAGACAACTAAATCTTCTGGCATCTTCAATAGAGAAGACCAAATGGGATATTTTAAGTATCACCTACTTAAACCTATTTGGCCCCAGTGGCCCAGAAAAGTCATGGATAAAATTTAAACCTTTCACATTGTTTTTGTGGAGGTTTTGAAACCAGTTTTTGGAAATGAGCACCTGAAAGACTCTGCTTTTCATGTGCTGTGCGCAAAGAACCAGTGCCAACCTCCATAGGCTTTGATGGCTCCAATCTGACTGGAAGCCCCTACCTCTTCTCCCCTGCTTGATCCACACGGACTACCCAAGCCACGAGAGGAATCAGACAGCAGAAATTTTCCATGTAATTTACCCAGGATTTTAATTACCAGCCAAATCAAACAGCAGGAGGGTTCAGGCAACACATAATCCACTTGGGAATTCACCACCTGCCTGGTTCAAAAAGCACAAGTGAAACCACATTGGTTTTTAGGATTCAAAAAGAGAAGGAGGATGAAAAACAATAAGCATTTGATTGCTTTTGCTTCCAGAATATATTCATTTCTCTTGTAGCTGGATTTTAACTGAACTGCTACAGAAAATTGCAGCTTTTCAGTGGCCCAGACTGTAGCTTTGGGTCCATCCTCTGCATTTTCCCAGAGATGAGACTGATAGAAACTTAATTTGTTCTGAGGATACAGCCCATCTTGTGCAGTTAAGGAGTGTGTGGGAAAAAATCATGCAAATGTTATAAACACAGAAGGAACAGACAAATTAATGTCACACAGACAACTTATTTCTGATATTTTGTTACTTTGTAGTGCTTGACTTGCAAGCTAAAGAATGTAGTTTTTACATGAAGTTCCATTAAAGGAAAAATAAAATGAGGGAGAGAGTACTGGAAAACTTCATGAGTAGTCATCAGGTCTCAAAAACTTAGATCCACAGCTCAGCCTGTGATTGTCCTAATCTGCTTGAGCATTTTGTGACACAGTAGAAGACTATTGTCTTTGCCCAGCCACGGGAGGGAGATGAGACAGAACTTTACTGAGTGTATTTCAAAGCTATTTGTTAGACAGCAAATGAAAGATGAAAGTTGGGAAAGCACAGTTCAATCACAGAAGAAAAATGTATTCTCTTTTTGGAAAACTCTGCAGTTCTTGTTCTCCCTGGCTTCTGTCTCCATCCCCACATCTGTTCCCACTTACTCTGTCCCCATTTTCTCACTGGGAAGCATCAGACAATCTTTACTGCAGGCATAAGTATCCGTTCCAAGTGTCTTCGAGGGAATACATTCTTAGTCATGCTTCTACTCTACTGGGTGTCCTTGCCTTACATGCAAGTTCAGGTCCACATGTGTCCCAGGCTTCGACTCAGCAAAATATTTAAGTGGAGCTCTCACAGTACAGAAGTGCTTAACCCTCTGAATAGCTAGCATGCATTTAATTTTGAGAATTCATTCCACTGAAGCCAGAAGTGCAGTGTTTGTCACCGCCCTCTCCTAAACTGCAGCCTGAGACTGGCATATGGTATTTACTTGTGACACCAACAGCCAAAAAATGCATATTAATTATATAGCAAATAGAACATTTTTGGCTTTAAAAAACATATGGGGGCAAGAAAGACTGTTATTCCCCCCCACACTTTCTCTAGATCACCTAGTTAAGAATTTTCTTCCTCATTTCGTTACACACACAAAACTCAGAGTGAGAGTTTACTCAGTCTGACTTGTGAGACTGCTGTCGATTCTCTGGGTGCCCCCTGAACCAGGGAGAACCAGGGAGAACCACTGACCCCCTGGCGGGGCAATTCCTCACTCCTTCACTGACCTTCTCCCAGGGAAGGCTCCTTACCCTCAGCCCTCTAGGTGGCTCAGGTGTCCTTTAAAGACCAGCACACCACAAGGACTTTGATGAAGGGGGGAAAGATGCCCCAACAACACCTGTATTTGCCTGTTGCTTATGGGTAAACAATTGTGATCCATGGGAGGAATAGAGAACTGGCACAGATGGGGGAACAACATCCTAAGGCCAACAGGTTGCTACACAACTTAATAGGCAATGCCTATAAGTATTTGTTGTATTAATTAATTGCAATTAACCTGTTTCAACTACCAGGAGGATTTCCATTCTGTTACAAATGGCAAGTGTGCAATGAAGTAGCTAAATGTAGAAAATAATTTCTCAAAAAAACATAGCTCTGCAAGAGAAAAAAGTTGCTGCTAGCTCTTTTTATTTCAGGAGAAAAGGAGCTGACATAACAGGACAGGACATTTCCCCACTCAGAAAACATGCATGCTCAGGCAGGCTGAAGGACTGTGTAAAGCAGGCAGCTGTGGAGAGATGAGTAAGTCCCATCCATTCAGAGATAAAACTACTTTTTTTTTTTAACATAGGATAGTCTAATGTGGAAACTGCCAATCCTTCTCCTCTCACTACTTCTTTGATGTTCATTTGCTTTAAAATTTTTCCCCTGTGATGAACAACAGAGATTGCCAGTAAGTATTTGCAAGCTCAGCAGCAAAGCAGAAGGAACTGAGGATTTGTTGCTCAAAATGAATCCTTGAACATGACTGTCTACAGTCTTTCCCTTCTGTTTGCTTCACTGTTGCAGGATAAAGGAAAGCAAACAAAATATGATGCAAAAGCTATAATAATAAAAACTCATTAATGTTTGTAAAACCTCTGTTGGAGGCATGTAAGTGTGCAAAGTATCACTCTCTGAAAGGGATACCGAAGAAGACACATTTATTTTCTCTCAGCATACCTCATTTTACTTACGCACTTTGCTTTTTGATAGCACCAATGTTTTTTGATAGCAAATTTCAATGCTGTCAAAAATAACTCCAGAACAGCAAAAAGTGCACCTAAAGCGGCACACTGTCCATGGGGGTGAGATGCTTTGGGAGAAGTACAAGAAGAGAGTCAGAATATTACAAGACAGTAATATTTCCTCCAGTCACACTCCCCATCTCAAACCATTGCATATGTTGCATATGATGAACACAGAGAGCATAGCTGCTCCTCCAGCTGTCAGCCGTTCCGGGGGCTCTCCCTGCCCGAGATGATGCTCGCCCGAGCCGGGGGGCGAGTGGCGGCACTAGGTGGCACTGGAAACCCTGAGGTTAAGGCGTTTTCAGGGTTACTTCAGGCTCTAAGCGCCATCTGGCGTTGCTGTCGACTTTTTCTTGAGGAGTCTATGACCCTGACACTGGCAACTAGCACTTTTCACGTTTTACAGTAAATATACATAACTACATATCAAAATACAGTACCATCGAGTTTTTCTGAACTGAATAGTATTTCCCCTCCCTCCTCATTATACTTTTGGAAAGGAGTTCAATGTACTTACCAATTCTGATTTTTAGCCAAAAACATTTAATCAGAGAAAGTTTGGCTTAAATGCATGAATGTGCTGCCAGATGCACTCCTGCTGCTGGATGTGAAGAGTGTTTCAATGCCCTTTCCTTCACAGCTCTTTGGCTTCTTCTCCTTTGGGCTTCCTTCTGAAAACTCAATCAAATAGGTAAGAAACCAGAGAGACTGCCACAGGAGGCAAGAGCACAAAGAAGATCAAACAAAATCACACATCCATATATTCTTTCAACTCTCCTGCACGACTTCCAACTCCCCACCATGACTAGTCCTTCATAATATTCTCCAAAGCCAGGAAAGCATCTAATCATCCCTCAAGATGCTGCACAAGAATGCTGACCACCTACTAAGGGTTTTCTTCCATGCAAGTTTGTTGCAAATCTTCTCATTCCTGACTCTATTCTCAGCTTGTTTGGCCTGAAATGCTTTAGTAACAAATAACAACTTATTTTATATCCCTAAAATATTCCTTCTGGATAGAAGAATGTATTATTTGTGTACATAAAACTCTAGATTCTGCTTTGCCATTTCCTAGACAGCATCCATTGCAGGGTTGCAGGCAGTGTGTAACAGCTACACATTGAACTTCCCAAAAGCAGGCATCTGTCTCATGTTTTGAAAGATGTTTGCATTATTGTAAAGGCTGGGAGTGAGGAGGCTTCATTTCAGTCTTGCTCATGTTCAGGTTGACAGAGAAAGTTCTTTTTCTCTTATTTTGGAGCATACAGTGGAATTTGTCTTTTGCTTCTACCTTGTAAACTGATGCTGGAACAAGAGGTTGCCAACACAGTGTGACAAGGAGGAGCAGCTCTGGCCCTGGCAGTTGGTGGGTGACTGGTGCTGTGATAGCAGCTGACTAAACCACTCCAGACCCTGGCTACAGACAGGGCAGGGGTCTCCACTGGCTCCACTTTGAACGGCAGAAGGGCTAACTTGTTCTTCCTGGCATTACCAACACTGGCACACCAAAGCCAAAACTCAGCTTACCTCTGTATAACTTGCCAACAATTCATTTACCCTGTTATTATCCTACATCCCATCGCCTCGGGGCAAGGATAGAGGGGGTGGCAGGTATACACCAGGACATAGGGTGGGCACCTGCAAAATGCCAGACCAAACAGGCTAGCCAGGGGAATTCAGAAAGGAGTGTGAAACAGTCGACCTACCTAAAAATGAATCCTCTCACACACATAATGAAGACAGAATTTGCATTAGAAATCCATACAGCTGTTTGGAAAGGGGAATGTTGCCCTCAGGGATAAATCCACTCCCTAACACCAGCCTTAGCGTCTCCCTTATGCCTGGCCAAGGTCCTCCCCCTCATGAGGAAGAATCCTCCCCCCGAGGCACCTAAGCAACAGTGGAGCAATCCCGAGGAGGCTGCTTTATTAAATTAAATGTCCTTGTGGGAGGATGCAATTCAAGGGGTTTTTTTCCTTTTCTTCCCCCTTCTTTTCTTTTCTTCTTCTCTACAAGACGTGTCTCAAAAAGCTTCATTTGGAAAAATGAATTCTGCATGGCAGAATTCAAACTGACCTTGTCTTTTTGTTCTTTTTTAAAATCAAGCTGCATAAAAAGTGACAGATTTCCAAAATCAGGTTGTCTCTTCCTTTAGATATGATGTTTCCGAGTTCATCATTAAGATAGTGTAATATGGATATATGTTGTAAGTAGGACTCTACAGTGAAAAAAATAAGGAGTACCCTGTCTAAATTAATAATACAATATGTCCCACAGAAAATAACAAAAAAAGAGAGATCAAGCCAGGTTAGTTTCATTTAGGATAAATATGGGAGTTTTTCCTTGATATAAGATCATAGGAATTTGGTCTTGTTTTGTTCTAAAATAAATTCATTTAAGAAATATGTCCTAAATGATCAAGACAAGCAAGCATTTTATGTATAAGTAGCCAGGACTACATCCCTGAAATACAGATGAGGAGTCTTTGCAGTTTTAATATCAGGTTTTCTATACAAAATATTCATCATAAATTCTTACATCCAATACTCTTCTTTACTTTTTAGGATCATTTTATGGGGTTTTTTGTTACTTTAGTCACTGTAGCTCCTTAACCACACATTCCTTTTGCCTGTACTATTCTGCTAGCAATAGGACCACAGATATAAAATATGTTTCATAGAAGCATCTTGGAAGGTCTATATTTTTGTAGGGTAAGTGCATGCTTTACTTGGTGCATCTGCACCATGAATAAACAAAAGCAGAAGGTCACATCATTGTGCCCTTCAGTAATGGGACTTTGCACCATAGTCTGCATGGGTGTGGACACCACCACGGTTACTTTCGGACTGCATGTCAAGCTTCTGCCCCAGCACATGCTTAAACCTAAATTTGTTTCATGTCCAAATAAGTTCAATACTAACACCCAAAACACAGGAGTTTCAAACAAGCAAAGATTTGGAGCCATACTGCTCCTTAGCCCAGATTCAAACATGTGCCAACCCATAGGCTATGTTAACTCATGTCAAATTATATGCTTTTATAACCAATGCTGCAAAATTACATGGTCAATACAATGCAGACAAGTCAGCGTAGAAGCAGCCTAAAAGGGCTGAACTATACTTTAGGGGCAGAACTGCAGACACACAGATGAGAATGTACATGTAGTTTCTAGCAGCTTTCTGGTTTGTGGTCCACAAAGTAAGGAAGATGCAGCCTATGTGGCCCAGAATTTCCTGATTCTTCTTAGAGCAAATGCAATTTCTACCTCTGTCTTAGATTACACATAGCAAGAAAAAATGCACTTTTGTTAGAAAACTGACCTGTAAACATTCCCAACTGCAGCACAGGGAGCAGAATTGTTAAGTAAGTTTCATTTTTACCCAATGGTTAATTTCACCTCTGCAAGACAGTCCCCTTGCTAAGAACATTTTCACAAGACGGAGAAGACAGTCAGGATGTCAGAAGGGCTTTCCAGCCTGGTTGTGTTCATTATTTCGTTGCATCTCTTGAAGATGCAGCACTTCTTCTAAGAAGGGAGAGTGGGTCCACAACAGACAAACAGCATTAACTTGCTAACAATCTGTACTCTCTACTTTTGTTCTACCATCTTGTATATATACTGTTCAGACATTTTACTGTTACCAAGGGGTTTGTGTTGTTTTCATGTATTTATCTTCAAGGCTTTCTGTACAGAGCAACTTCATATAGAGCAACTTCATGATCCACCCAGCTGGGAGAGAAAGGTGTACAAGTAAAATTTGTATTGTACTATAGACTGAAAAAATGAAGGGAGGTAAGACTTCACCTACTAGTAGTACTGTACAAAGCTCTTATTCATGTATATATTGTCACTGATGTAAACTGGGCTTTAAATGACTTGCTAAGATGAAAATTAGTATCAGAAAAGTAAAAAAAAATCACAAATTTCTTGACTCTCCAGCATTGCTGAGACCCACAACATCTTTCTCATGCCCTCGCCCTCCTGCAAACATAAAAGGCACCTTAACTTTCTCTGGCATGCAGAAATTCTCATCTATATGAGACTCCACTGACTTGTCTCACTGGCCTTTTAGGGCATAAATACCTCTTCTTAAAAGAAGAAAAAGGTCAGATTCATTAAAGTCTTCACAACTCTACTCATGATTACCAGGCTGTTGCAATGTAATGACTCCAGGAGATAGGTCTACAGTCCTAGTGTTAAGGAATGCAATTTGAGCCGTTGCCGGTACAGACATGTCACTGATGCTACTAAAACAAAACTTGAGCTAAAATTTGTTTCAAGTCTTTACTTGCTTGCAATGGAAAGTTTGCTGGCAGCTGTTGTCATCATTAGCCTCGTGGCGATGTTTTTTTCTGAAGTGTCTTGTGTCTTATTGAAGCTTAATGCTTGTTAAGTTGGGAGGGGACTTTGGGTGATCTGCCAACAGCAGACAATAAAGTGTTCTTTTCTCCTGTTGTAACAGAGTCGTAAGTTTTGGTTTACGGATAATGGCAGCTACACACAGTAAATTAAAACACACACAAAAAAGAGGAAAACATGAGGGCTTTTCTCTAAGTAGTCCATTTAGCCCATTACAGGCTCCCCTCAGGTTTTAAATACAATCTTAAAAACACCCTAATTTTTCACCATTAACTTTTTTTTTTTTCCTAGCAGGCTAAGAGCAGGCATTTTTATAGCTAGGTCCCTCTCCAAGGACCCCAGCCTTATAAGCTTTGAGCTGGATTCCTACCACCTCACTTTGCTGTGGTTCCCCAGACCAGCAGGAAAAGCTGTGATCTGGAGAACACTGCCTTCTCCCTGCCCAGCTCTACGGGAAGGAGCTGAAATTCATCATCTGTCCTTTGGTTTTTCTTTCTCACTGTGGATTGCTGGGATGGATGTGGGTCCAGTTATTAAATATGGATCAGATACATCATCTTTATCCTATAAGCTGACAGACAGCTGTATCTCAGAGCATGCCAGGAAGCCCAGGAAAGAATCACTGAAGCAAACAATGCAGCCCAAAGTAGACTCAAGTACACTGGTCCTATGCAGTGAAGCTTCACACATGGTTTAGGGAGCTCTGTCAGGGCTATAGGGCCCACCAGAGGACATCTAGTAATTTATTGGCATAAAACACCAAATGCACCAGAACCACTTAACTTCACCAGGTTCTCTACAGAGGTCACTGTGTCTTGTGCGTCCTGCAAGCAGATTGAGAGGTACTATATCACCCTACAGAATCACACAGCAGCCTCAGACTGTTAGGTTTAAGTTTAGGTTCATTGTCATAAAAAAGGACCAGTGAAGGCTAATCAGATAAAGATAATTAAAAAGCAACCAGGCACCTTCAGCAGAAAGAACAAGACTAGAAGTCCAAGCAAGGAGCAGCATGTTTTGCCCTTTGATTGTGGTTTTCCTTGTTTGCTTAAGTTGCCAGAACCCTTGAAGTTACATGGAGCAAGCATGGCCAGGGACTGGCATTGTTTTAGCAGTATGAGGAAACTAAACTGTGAAATAAATCTGTAAGGTCTGTGTGATTTAACACGGAGTTCTGTGGGTAGGTCCTGGGATGCACACATGGGTTACAGGGGGAATTCAGCTCCTTACAGTGACTCCAGCTCCTCAGAGCAACCTTGGACCTGTCATTTCACCTCTCTGTGTCTTCTGTGTCTTTTCTGCTCCTCCGTATTACAGCCATGATGATGATGATACACCAGGGCCTTACCCTTTTCTGCCTCATCTCCTGGAATGGGAACTCCTCAGGCGGCGAGTTGCTGGCAGCTGCGTGCAGGAGCAGAGCCTAGCACCGTGGGGCAGCCAGCGCAGCTCCTCATGGCTCTAACAGCAGCAGGAAGGCACATGACACTTCTGTGTCACCACATGAGCACATGCACAGCAAGGTTTGCTGTCCCTGCCATGGTGCAGGTAGAAAGGCAGCCAGCTATAACCACTTTCTGCACACTTAACAGTTTAAAGGAGATAATTGCCATGCATAACTTAAACCTTATGGGTAATTCAGGGAAGTGGAATTAATTAACTGTCTTGGCACTTGGTCTTGATTCTACTGCTAGCGTGTATTATAAAACATATAAACATCATGGAAGTGGTGTTCTATTTGTCATGCTGTGTAACAAATCGGGGAAAGTACTACTGAATAGGAAGCCAACGTCTTTCCTCACATACGCTCTGCCTTAAGCAATCATCTCCTCCAGCAGGAGTCTGAGGCAACAGCA
>NW_008651313.1:69670-86086 GCF_000695815.1 Acanthisitta chloris
GAAGTACAGAAATAAAATTCTACTTGTGGTGCATCTGCCTTTCCTAAGTGGCCAGTGCATGTAACTTGCTCAATTTAACTCTGGAATCTCAGACCCAGCCAGAAGCCAGCTCAGCCTCCCCAAGGTCACTCACCTGGCTGTCTTTTGCCAGGTTTTCTGCACCTGCATCTTTTCCTAGCTTTTCCTTCATAGTGCTTGTGTGTCTTTTGATCTTACTGCATAATAAAACCAGATAACCTAATAATTTGTTTTAAAAAAAAAAAAGAAAAGAAATAGAAAAGTCAATTTAGCAATTGTAACAACAGTCTCATTGGAATTTCTCTGGGAGGCTTGTAGTCTGATCTTGCAAAGGCAAACTCCTCAGGCTGAGTCCTTCTTCCTGTTCTGACCCAAACATTTGCATAAAACTGCATTGGCAGTTTTCCTCTCTTTTCTTCTCCTAGCATCAGGATTTTTAAAGAAGTATTTCACACATCAATTTGCACTTAGGTACTGAAATGACTTAGCTGCCCTGATGGAAGCGCAGTAGTCCCAGCTGAGCTGAGGGACCCCTCGAAGTAAAAGTAAGGTAATGTCTGCTCAAAATTAGACAACTGCCATGTTCTCAGTGGCAAAACTTTATAAAAAGACCAGCTTAAATGGCTGTCCCAAGATAGATATTATTTCCTTTTGCTTTTGAAGTGTCCTAAAGCTCAGGTTGCTTTCCTCGGGTGCTAGAGCTCTGTAAGAAGCAGTAGCATATGTATTTCAAACATCAGTCACTGCTGAAAGACAATGAACAAAGGGCCATGCATAAGGGAGGAAAGAACTCAGAGCCAAATTCTCTCAGGTCACATGCCAGGTGAGATGACACTAGTTCAGGCTGTTCACTTGTCCAAACGAGGCCCTACTGCCATCTGCCCACATATTTCTGTCTTTCCGGTGTTGTTGTCACAGCAAGTCTTTCATTCTTTTGGAAAAAAAAGTTCACTTGAACTATTGTAGGTGTATTGATTTGGTTGGTTTGCTGCCTGTGTAACTCAGAGCATCATTAATCTGATACAGAGAGCACCATTTGAAAGGCTTTGACTAAGTACAATATCAAGTGTCACCTGGGGCTTTGGAGTACAAAAAGTACAGATAGCACAAACAAAAGGGCCATATTCACCCTGGTTTAACTCTTCCAACCTTCCTAACAATTGCCATAGGTAGTTATTCTGGAGCTGAATCAGAGGAAAATCTGAACCAGAATAGAAATGGGAGAAAGTTGCTTGGATAAAGATGTTTTGTTGATTTCTTAAGCATGTTGCTTGATTGATACTTCTGAAATGATGATGATTGGAAACATTCATGTTACTGGTTTTCATATGTTGGGATTGTCTGGTTTCTACATGTTTAGCAAAGGTGCTAATAACTGCCTCCATACAAACAAGATTAATTTATCTTCAGAAAATTAATATGCAGGTTGCCTCTGACCAGTACTGGTCAACTGCTTCATAAACAGTTGGGTAACAGTATAAAACCCTGAGAGTGAGTATATTTAGAATATCACAACCTGGATGTCACTACTGGTGTCAGCTGCTGCCTTCTCCAATCTCCAACCCTGTCATATAGGCTGCAGCTGACCAGCCAAGTGCTTTGGAGCATGCTCTGAGATCCCACATGGGATTTTCAGTGCTGTCTAGGTTCCCTCTGCATGTTACTACAACCCACACATATGCACTCAGAAGAAGAAATGGACTATTTCATTAGACCAGCTCAAAAAGAGAGGATGCCAAGCCCTCAGTGCAATAGGGTTGTCACAAGCCTGCAAAGCAAAACAGCACCCTGTCCAGCTTTCCTGCCCTTGATCACTCCTGATATCACTCACCCCCAGAGGCTCAGTCTAACCTTTATGTCATGCCTATGGCACACAGAAACTCCCACATTTTTACTGAAGCTAAATATTATTCGAATTCTCAGTAATTCTGGTGTCCCTTAAAAGGAACTTTGCAAGGCAATTCAATTACTTGACTTGTGTCCCACCAAAAAACTCCTTTTTTCTTTTGTTAAAAAGGGTATTTTGTTCTGAATGACAGAGGCTGGACCAGATCCTGCCTCGTTTTTTAAGCCAATAAGGTGGTGGGGAGCCAGGGCACACTTGAGCTTTCCCATTTTTTCACAGCCCAGGAATGGGCAAAACATGGCCTAAAAACTTTAACTAGAGTGAGAGGGGGAAACCTAATCAACTGTTTTCAGTTTTTAAACCGGTTCCAGTACCCGCTGAAATCAACCCCATGTGGCATGAAATTAACTGAGACCAGAAAGTCTTTTTTTTTTGCTATTCCTCTGCCCTAGCATTGCAAAACCATAAAAACAAAAAAAAGCCATTTTCTGAAGAAAATCCCCCTAGTATTGTTGGTGACCCAGGTAGAGTAGCTATGACAAAAAAAACAACTTCTCTCTATCACTGAATTATTGTTTCTCACTGATGTTAAGAAAACAAGCTGGAGATTAGCCATTGATAAATGGTTTATATTTCCTCAAAGGCAAGTTTCCCGTTTTACGCGGCAGTGCAGACAATTGAGCCTATGTCAGATCGTCAGTAACGCGTGACAATAGTTTCCTGTAACAAATAGGCCATGTTCCAGCGTGCACATTCCTCTTGTATTAATCCTTGTACTACTTTGTGTTTAAAATATAAGAGACAGACACAATTGGAAAAACAACAAAGATATCGTCTGAGCAGTAAGTATATAAGAGTGCAGAATTCTTAGAAAACATCGTTGCTGAAACTGGGCTGTCCTGGGACTTCTCAGCATGTAAAGAAGATTGGATCTTGGCACCCTAAAAAAGAGGATAAAGTAACTCATGTGCTGACAAAACTTGGGAACTGAGGGTTTAACCCCTGCTGCTGCAGTGAAGAAAGTGGAAGCAGCAGATTGCTCCTGCAAGGAGGTATATCCCCTCCCTGCCCTCTGCTCTCACCCCAAAACAGTCACAATTCATCTATTTCACTGGCCTTTTACTGAGGAGCAGCTGGATAGCTGACTGCACAGGGGATGTACTGAATGTCTGCATGGACAACAAGCACTCCCTGTCCCTTCAAGCACAGACATCTAGGCAGCAGAATCCTTGCCAGCCCAGTTTATAAGACAGGGGAACCCATTTCATGCCTTGACTCTGAGTGCCTCCACAGAATAAATACAGACAAGTCTTTGAAGAATCCTAAACCACGAAACCTAAACAGAAGAAAATCAATGAAAGGAGAAAGCACAACAGGACCAATTCTTCACACACCTACACTGAGATCACCCCTTTCAGAATGAAAAATAATTTTATGCACTTCCTCCATGAAATAACAATTCCTTAATCTGTAACAAGGAACCCTGCTTAAACGGTAGCAGAGCCCAGATCAATACCGTAAATGTATTTTATCACTTTGTGCTTTTGTTTCGGTGCCTTTTAAAGCAAAACTCAAATACAAGTCCCTGATATTTGTTCTTAGAACTAATTCTATTCCTGTATTTGCTTGAATACAAGCCAGGAGTAAACTACAGACATGAATGGCAGAAAAAATATATGATCGAAGGTACATATACACTGTTTGTTCATTATTCCATATGTACTTTAAATTGCCAGCGTGGCAATTAGCTCACACAACTGAAAAAAGGGTTTATTGGTCTTTGCTGTCTTTTAGGTTCCTATTTGCTGCCATTTTACATGGTATACTGTCTGGTCCTGACTGTGTATGAGTCAGCCCAGTTACAAGAAGTAGGTGGAGAGTCTGTGTTTGGGCCAGCTAAGGAGAGTGATGGTTGTTACCCAGTGAGTTTTGGCTAGAAACAGATTGTTGGGGAGCAGGGGGGACATCCTCATAAATGTGGCTGTGTTAATTCCAGAGGGTGCATCAGAGCTATTTTTCTCAGTGTTGGTCCAAAGAAAGAATGCTTTCACCACAGTGTTCTGATTTTGCAATGCCCTGCTGATTTGCAAATAGAAACACTCGAGGCCTCCACACTTTTTTATCTCTAGATCAAATTCCAATTATTTTCCTTTCAAAATATGATTTATTTCCTAAAGAAGAAAATACTGGGAGAATTCACACAAAGGATGGTAGGACAATCCCTTTTAGATGTTGAATTACATAGCATCCAATTAATTTACACATTTTACCTGTACAAGCACCAGTTTAGAGGAGATGCTCTGGGTCAGGCTTACTGACATTTCTGCCCACTTTGTGCTAATCATGGAAGAATACAAATGAATCTCACACATGGGATATGAGCAAGCTTCAGTAGATTCACTTAAGTCCCAGCTATACAAGGTAACCACTGCCAAGAGGACTAGGGAATGCCATCAGAGTTCACTAGTTAGTCCTCTTTGACAGCAGGATACATGTACACTTATTACAAGTGTTTGTTCAGAAGGGACTAGGGCAAACTATCCATTGTGCTGTAAATTCATGCCTTAGCTAACTTCTATCTATCTTGCTATGTCAGACACACTGATGAAGGATGATATTTTAAACTGCTTGTACTGAGCAGATCCAAAAAGTTGTCTGAGCACTGAATTTCATATTCAAACCAGACTTGCTGGCTTAGTTTAGCTGATTAGGAATGGAAGTCAATGTAAGTGGCTGCAGATGAATTTGGTCTAGCTTAAATGAATCATCTAAAAAACTCTTCTACACTGCAATCTTGTAGTATCTGTTTTTGCAGACAGCATGACTCAATCCTGAGCTATCAGCTGGATTCTGGTGTTGTCTCAGATGGAGGCTTGGATAAAGATGACCTGAGCCATGAGTCCTGACAAAACTGCCTTCAGTCAGAAGCTTATGAAAATACCAGAAAAAAATTATACTTTCCTTAAGGCAAATTCCCACTTCCCCTGGAACTTCCAGAAGCCCAGAAGTACTTAAGGAAACAACAATACTTAATTGTGCCAAAAAGGACTGTCGTAGTTTAACCCCAGTCAGCAACCAAACTCCACGCAGCCACTCACTCACCCCCCCACCAGCAGGATGGGGGAGAGAATCAGAAGGGTAAAAGCTACAAAAATCGGGGGTTGAGATAAAGACAGTTTCATAGGGAAAGCAAAAGCCACACACACAAGCAAAGGAAAATAAGGAATTAATTCACTGCTTCCTACAGGCAGCAGGTGTTCAGCTATCTCCAGTGGAGCAGGGTCCCATCACGTGTAAAGGTTCCTTGGGAAGGCAAGTACATTGTGTTGTACTTCTGGGTTTTTTGATCACCAGAGCATTGAAAAAGTGGTGTTCTGCATAGCACAGTAAATACAGTGCAAAATTAAATTTGACTGGCATCATGTAATGAAGAATCACTACAAAGTTTATATCTTTCCTGTGCAGGTGAAGAGTTCATGTTTTAGCCACACAGCTTTCCTGAGGGAGGAAAATAAATCTAACACAAAAGATACTGTTAAATCACAGTTACCTTTTCTATGTTTGCTTGTGGGGTTTTTTCAGTTGATTCCATCTCTTTAGTGATAAACAAGCTGGAAATGAGGAAAATGTATTGCATCATTTCTAGAATTAGTCCAGTAATATACTTACATTGTAGCTGTCAGACCATTATACAGTTTCATCATGAAATTAAGGCTTCTAGCAGCATTAAGATCATATTAAATAAGGTTTTGGTTACCATACATGTGCTAGTTTCCCAATGAAAAGGCCTGAGCATGTGCCCATTCAGACATACTACTGCTGCTTTGTTTCAAAGTGAAACATGTTTTGTGTAAAATAATAATCCTGTGGGCCCACAACTTTTGCCTACCCTGCCAAAGTTTGCCAGTACTTAAGCTACCCTAATACAGAGTTTGTGGGACTGTGCAATTATATTCATTTAATAATTTCAGTTTAAAAGTACCTTTTGCTTAAGTATAGAGTCTTCAAACTAGATTATATCACTGATGCCCTCCACCAAGAAAACCCACAAACAGGGTTGGATATGAGAAAAATGTTTTTTACTAAGATGATGGTGAGACATTGGAATAGGTTACCCAGGGATGTGGTGGCTGCCTTAACCCTGGCAGTGTTCAAGACCAGGCTGGATGAAGCCTTGAGCAACCTGATCTATGGTAGGGAGAGTTGGGACTAGATGATCTGTAAGGTCCATTCCAGCCCTTAAATTCTATGATTCTATGATTGCCACAGTTTGGAGACAATGGCAAAGTTGGCTTCTGGTTAAATCAAGAAGGTGAGTGACAGAACCTGTGCCATTTGTGAACATTGGGGCTCCAGCTGTGTGTCTCAAGGGAAGGTGGTCAGGAGCTCTGCAGAGACCTGTGCTGGGGGAAGGCACTCCCACACCTTCCCCACCTCCCACTGCTCTGTGGGAGTTTGAACCTACATTTATATCCATCTAGTATTTTCCCAATACTCTCCTGCTCTTACTGTTTCTAAGTACAAAAACCAGGAGAGACCAACAAAGCTTTGGTTGTTGGAAGAGAGATCATGCAACAAAAAACTGCCAAATGAAGTAACAGAATGTAAGAATGGTTTGGTTTCTTGTGATGTGCTGAATTCTGAAGATGCTCAATAACAATGTGGTATTTTGGGTTTCTAACAAAAGATATTATCTCACTAACATCAGGTTTCAAACCAAAAAATGTATTTTCCCACCAATACTCCAAGAAACAGAAAGCAACAAATACATATTCTTTTTTTAAAAACAGACCTAGTGAAAATTTTTGTGAGTCTTCAGTAACAGCTTGATTTAAACTATTATTACATTTTGAAATATGAGACAAAGAACCCTAATATGCTAAGAACATTTCAGCAAGCCTCTTTCAATAGTAGCTCCTTAATAAAGCTATCTGGTGTATTAGTAAAGCAGCAGATAAAAGAGTAATAGACAGTCTGCTTGGATTTTGCAAGGTCTTTGACCAAGGACTGCAGAAGAGGCCATAAGTACAAGACAAGAGGTGGGAAAGTGTTCACATATTTAAAATAACTGAAGATGTAGATGGTAAAATGGAGGAATAAAATATCTAATTTCGTCATGTGAAAAGATAACTGTGAGGTTCGTGATATCCTATGCTTCCATGTTTCCATATAGGAAGCCTATTGCTTAATAAAGTATCATCTGAAAAAGAAGACAAATAACAGAAAAAAATATTTCTTATTCAGACTCCCAAACAACTACAGCAATGCCACTTCTGGACTGTGCTTTATAACTCTCTGTATAGCCATATAGTCATAGTTTCATTAAAAAAAGGTGAAGTATTCATAAATGTCTGTAAGAGGATAAACTTCAATGCTTCATAATAACTCAAACTTGGTTAAACACAAACAATAAACAAGAAGAAAATACAATGACAAGGGAGGCTGATACTTTATTCTGTGATAGTCTTCTCTGGGGAAAAAAAAGTAATAACAAATCACTCTCTACATGAGAAAGTGCTGGAAAACACTATTTGTAGGGAGGGCTTATTTGAATTTGGCAAAAATGGAGGTTCCAGCCATTTGTGCAATCTCATTCCAGAGTAATCATTCCAGTATAATGGTCTCAGGTGCTTCGGCTACTTTCTGATTTTATTTCCTTTTTTCCCTCCTTCTTTCCAAGAATGGAAGGGAATGTTGGGATTTCCTAGAAACTAGTTCTTCTCTTACATTTCCTCACAACATTCCTGTAGCATTAAAGCCCATAGTGAGACCTCTCTACATCCAAAAGTTCACAAAACTCATTACCCTTCTTGAATTACTGAACTGGACCAACTGCTAAAGACAGTATTGGGAACTGTGCAGAAAAAGGTAGACTGACACCAAAACCAATAACATTTCAAGACTTTTTCCTCTCAGAGAAAAATAGCCAAACTTTTATATCAGGCTTACTCTTGTAGTGAGAATAGTGATAGTTCTCTTGTAATCTGTTTATTATATCCTGCCAATGTCCAGTCCTGCTGTCTCAGCCGAGGGAAATGAGAACTGTTGTCATCAACAAATTAGTTGCAACAAGTTCTAAACCTGGTTTTGCTCAGAAAAGCACCGAAAATTATTTAGGTTGCATCCTTTGGTTCACTTGGAGGCACTTTTGTCTAGTTAGCCTCTAGGTCAAAAATTAACTGCTGCTACCTCTCTTCCCTATCCAAGGTAGGACTTGGCCTATTTTTCGATGTGCCCTATATGAACCAACAGTCTCCTGCTGCTACACAACCAGTCAAGAGCAGCAAGATTACCTAACTCTGATAGCGGGGTAGGGGCATGTGTGTTATCTGAATTTGCAAAAGTACTGAGCAGGTTTTGATAGCTACGGGGAGGTATGTTGTAAACTCTCGGTAATGAATACTTGTAGACATGAATGTTTGTGCATACCTTCAGTATAAGAACAAGTTGAAGCCTGCACCATTTATATTGTCTTACTTTTCAGAATTGCACCTCTCTGAGACTTTTCTCCTGAAGAAGACTTTATGTGCTCACTGTATAAATGGGTAGAGTTCATAGATAAGTATTATGTGACTTTTCTTGACAGAAGCTGGAGATGACAAACAAGGTATAATTTATTCTCAGTTGGAAAAGCATTTAATAGGTTTGATTTGAGAGAGCATTCATATATGAGATACACTTATTGCAAATTATATTTGAAATAAGAGAGGATTTAGTACTTCAGATAATTATACTCCCATCTTCAGGAGGAAAAGCAATCTCTCTCACAGAGGACTCTGAGCAAGACTGATACTACAGTGTTTATGTGGGAAATCTGTGGGAAATGTACTTTTAGAACTGTCATGAGTTACAATGCTGAAAGCAAGCATCAAGTGATGTTTATCCAAGAATGTACTGATACATACAATGACTTCTTTGTCCTACACCTTTGCTTCTTTACTCATGAAAAATTAAATTTCTGTAACTTGTGGAAGTGAATATAAAAGCCTAACTTAAGGTATCAACCATGCCAGCAACTCTGTATGAGAAGACATGAATGATGAGAAGTGCCTGCTGAATCTCTAAGGTGTGTACATGATGGTTTTGGTTTGGGGAGCAAGAGTCTGGAGAGAAGAAAAAGTGTTCAAACTCTCCTTTAAGGTCTCAAGTCAAAGTTAGTAAAGATCCCTTTTATCCCTATACTTTTCAGACTCCACTAAACAGTTAAATGTGAAGCACAGTGTCTTTTAAAGGCATTTTTCCACATTTTACAGTGCAGCTATTTTGGGTGGTAATTTACCTGTGTTAATCAGTTACACAGTTTATCCAATTATGTGACACTCAGAAATAAATTGTAGGCAGACACAGTACATTCACATTGGACAGGGATTTACAGCCTAAGACGTGGTGCTTGTGGAAAGGGATTTGGAGTTTTTAAAACGTCTTTTTTTATATAGCACCAAGACTGTGGCATATTTAGAACCCAAAGTCTCCCTCACATTTGGCATGGATGCCCAATTATTCAGTATAGCCTAATGAATCACCCAAACTACTTCCTGCAGCGGACTTTCTGTAAATCTCTTATCCAAGTACTGACCAAGCCCAGCCCTGCTTAACTGTATGAAATCATAGCCTAAGGTGGTGTGACTGCAAGCACAAACAGCATACATCTGTCATTTCAGCTCAGTTAGGTGTCTTCTTCAGCAAAGAGCCTTGCTTTCAAAGCCATCACAAGATGCTGTCTTATAGGAAGAGTTACTTTCCTGCAGTAAAACAACCTAAGTATAGACAAAAATCAACCTATCTTTTTAAATATACTGATCAATGCTGAAAAACCTGCCCATGCTGCACAATGCAGGTTGAATTTGATGGTAACTTCCTGTTCTGATCATTAGTTGTCTAGTAGCTGTTATTAAAATGGGTAAGTAAGAGAAGACGATATAAAAATTGACAAATGATAGCACATGGGATCATTTTAGGAACAAACACAGCTTTCTACAGTTACTCAGAGCCTTTGACAGCATTCAATACAGCAGTACAGATTGTACGCACCCATGACCACATTTCCAGAAGTGTTTTAGGCTTTTACAGCTCTTACTGATTTTACTCAACACCTCTGACAATCACAACAGGAGATCCGAAAATTATGGTCTATATTTGTATCTAAAAAAAAAAAAGTACTAAGTTTACACAGATGCAGGCTTCTGTCAGGGCATATCCCGATCTCTGCCTACAGCCTGAACAACTATGCAATATGCAGGACTGCTGTGCAAGTATGCTTGCCCTGCAGCCACGGACAAGAAGCAGCGCAGCTGCTGTTGCAGCCTGTGTGCTATTGGAACGGGGCAGCCGCTGTAGCTCCTCACAGTTATGGAAGCATATCCCACACACGCCGTGTTCTCTGGCCTGTTTCACCTTGAAATAGGCCGTGCAGTAACTCAGGGTGAGCTTGCACAGACCAAGGGCTCCACCAAAGCCATAAGGTGGATATCCCACATGCAAACTCCCAGTGTCCCATCTCTCATGCGGTAACAAACACATGCTGAATCCTATGCATACAATAGGTATATTTTTGACTGGAAATAAATCTGAATTAGCACGTAATTTGGGGTTTTTTAGCTGGTCACACTAAAGATTTTGTATTATTTGATTATTATAATAAGTCTATACAATTGGTGTTATTTTAAAAAGGCATTTTCTTTCTTGTTTCTCTTTGCACTTATGCTGGGCAAGACCTCTAGCCCAGTATATCTGCATATAAAATGAAAGAAAATTTATAAGAATAAGATCTTGCTACACTTAACAAGGATGTATCACTCCCCCACCCCTCAGTAAATTATTTTGCTGGAGGCTACATCATTCTCTCTGAGTAGTATGCTGGGAGTTGACAAAGGCGTGAATAATTCACCGCGTACGAAGCCTCCCCAGCCGAGCTGAGCTGCAGCATGTTGGGCCAGCCTTTGATGCAGACTGGTTGGGCAGGTTCCTGGGCGCCCCGGGAACCGGTCTGACGGGCCTGTTATGCCAACAAATTCTGGTATGATTCCACGCTCTCCAGAATGCAGAAACCTGCCCAGCCAGTTAAATGAAAGGCATATTAGGTTATCCATTGCACATTGTATATATCTTAGGTGCAGCAGATCTCCTCTCGGCAGTCTCTAGTGTGGTCCACAGTGGCTTCCTCATCTGACTTACACTTGAGGTTTATAGCTGGAGGGGAAGTCAATAGTAAATATTTATCACCCCGATCAAGAACAGAACTTTTCACATTTCAAACAGAAGGGTGAGTTTTGAAAATCTTTCTTTAAAATTAATTTAAAATAACATTACGCGAAATTTTTTTCTGATGCTTGAAGTGGTAGAATGGCTATCTCTTTAATGTGTCTGAGTACTGCCAGTACCTACGGTGCTTGTTGACAGGATATTTGTGATTGCAGCTTTTTGACCCTCCTGTGTGCAGCTCAACATCATCTGCTCTGTCTGCAAGAGAATTTACTGGAGAGACAGTTCAATGAACCTAGCATGGGAGTGAGAGATAGAAACTCCACTGCCAATGACAGTATTTTGAGCAAGGTGGCTTAGTATTGGCTATTGGTCTTCTCTTTTATACAGTGTTTTTATAATCCCTGTCCCATAACAGCACTGTTATGATGTTAAGATGTGTGGTTATTAATTCTTGCCACACTAATGTTTTTAATTGTTCAGTTTCACAGAGTGAGTTAATTAAGCCTAGATTTACATATTCTCAATTACCTTAATGGTAAGATAGAAAATGTACTTGTCATTCTTACTGCTTTCTTTCTACATACTGGTTAGACATTTACCAGTTTAGAATGAGTAACGGTGGTGGCAATGGTAATAAAAAGCAGCCCTAATCATAAAGAGTAGGCTGACCTGTAAGTTGTACCTGTATCTGCAACAGAATCCATTCACAGGTTCTGTGTCAAACAAGAAAAATTAAAGAGTGTGAAAACAAAAGCTGTGGAATCTGGTAACTGATTAACTACTGCAGCACAGAAGTACTTGCTGAGCTGAATAGAAAGGAATGAAGACAGGTTTTGTCATGCCTGTTAGGACAAAATAACTCTTTAACTTAAGTAAATGTGAATCTTCTTGCCATCTGTGTAGCTACATTATTGGAAACCTTCACATAGCTACTTCCATCTCCTGAGAAATCTTAATTTTTCTATCTTTACATGAAAGAATTACCATTCTCTTTCATGATGTAAAAAAAAAAAATTTAAAAAATCAGAATCCCCAGTGGATGCAAACCACTAAAATATCTATACAGGATTATGTAAGAGTTTATGGTAGTCACACAACAGGAAGCTTCAATTATGAAGGTGTTTACTGCCAGCGATTTCCAGGTTGATGCTAAAATGAATATTATTCTTTTGTAGAGTGCCAAGGAAAAGGCCTCCTGAGCAGCTTAAAAAAAAAATCAATGAATTAAAATTACCTTCTTATTAGCAGCATTATATCTGTGTGTCAAAATTTTTCTTCAAAGTGTGGGTTAACAGAAAATAACATAGGGAAAGTTTTGCATTACACAGAAGCTAATAATATTCATCAGGGGAAAAAAGTTTAATTTTCTTATCATCTCTGTTAATTCTGTTATCAAGTACATAAGGAAATCTTGCTAGGGAATAAACCATCTTCAAAAGAAAAAATTATAGCTGGCTGAACTGTATGGTTTGCACGGGGACTCTCTGTAGCGTCTATAAAAGGCTACAAGAGAGTTTTGATTTCCAAAGCTACAGGATTTTAACACAGTACCTTTTAAAAATTCAAATTAAATAAACGACTTTTTCAAAATACTGCTTGCCATCCTCTCTCCCTCCAGTTTATGTGTTCTGTTTTATTTGGATTTTCCTCAGCTGCCTTTTTTCCAGGGGACTGGAAGACCAGGACCCATTGTTTGGGGATTTGTTTTTTCTCAAATGGTAAGTAAAATAATTCCTATATGTTGTTTCTTTTTTTGCTTGTTTTCTGGCCCTGAATTCATGTTCACTACAGTAAAAGGCAGGTGGCATGACTTTGTGCACAGATCTGTAAACTTTTACTTCAGCTTTCCAAGCCTGGAGCAGCCTTCCAAGGCTGAGATAAATATGCATAACTACTCGAACAAGTCATGTTGACCTGAGAAACATCAGTAGGAGCAAAACATTTCCGCATGCAGCTAACACAAATAGGTGCAGCTGCTCAGAGTCTGAAGACCAGGAACACTGCACAGGGGTCTTGCAACTGCATCCCTCAGGTTGCTTTTTTGTTAATTCCCCTCCATCAAGACACTCTAAGAGGCCTGAGAGTTTCAGTTGAATAAGCCCTGGCTGCTTCTGACTACAGATGAGGAGCAGTGAAAGCACTTCAAAGAAGAGGGTTTCTTACAGAGTACAGTGTTACTGGCATCAGGGAATTTGATCTTGGCTCAATTCCAAAAGTGGCTACGCAAGCAGCGTGAGAAGAATCAAATTCAGCTAGTGGGGGTGATGGAGTAGCTCCTCCCTGTTTTTCCAGAGAAAGCAACTACCTGTGCCAGACAGCAGTGGTGCTCCCTGTGTGCCCTTCCAGCTGTAAGAAATCGTGCCATTCAGAGGACTGCCAGTTCCTGCACTCCCAGTTCAAACCCCATTTAGGTAGAAGCTGAACTGTGTCACATGCTCTTATTTCCTGCATCTGAAGTTAGGGCTCCTTTGATGTCCTTATTGGCAACTGCAACATAAAGTTCATTAAATGAACATGATTAGCGAGTTAAACAATATATTTTTATCCCTCAATGTAGATCTGCAAGTCAAGGAGGTTGTGAACACACTGGCACGTATGTGTATGTGCAATTCCTTAAATCTCATGCAAATAAATAAGAACCTCACTATTATATATAAATATATATGTATAAATACATATTTTTATATACAGGCAAAGAGTGAAACAGTTACTACTGTGCTTAAAGCAAAGAAAATATTTAAATTGGACTTTCCATTGTAATTCAAAGCTGGTTTTAATCTTTACATCTAAATTGAAAGTGATAGAAGCAAAAAATATAAGCTTTCTACCAATCTCTTTTAGCCCTACTCTGTAGGTATATGCAGTGAGCTAGGTCACCTTCTGCTACCTGAATGGTTAGAAATACTGATGCAGCCTCTGTACTAGGTGTGCATGTGTGTGAAGGACAAGCTATTTTTTATTTGATCTGTGCTGCAACATTGCAGTGCTCTTACAGTAGAAATTCAGTCATTAGTTGATGTGCTGTTCCAGTCATTACCACTAAACTGTAACTGAAAATCAACAGCTTCACATATTATTATACGGTTAAACATTTCAGACCAGCCAGGCCCAAAATGGGCTAAGATGATAAAATTAGATTCCCTTGTTGCAGAGTTGCTCAGGGATAAGTATTCTGTCACCTAGTTCAACGTGCCGTATTAAAGGTCATTTTGAAACCTGGACATGAGCCACAACACCACAGGAAGTTTCGTATCTGTTCAAGCGCAACAACGGTGAAGCATTTTTCCCACAGTTTTATTGTCAAGGTGTGTGTGTTTACTCTTATGAAGTGAATGAGATGCAGTTCCAGTTAGACTAGTCAGCTTAGGACATCCAATATAGTGAATGTGGAGTATCAGACTCTTCAGTAGTTTTCTAGCATGTTTAATCAGTCAGGGATCTATTCGGTGGCCAAGTATGTGATTATAAAATCAAATAAATCTGGAAGCGAGATAAAAGTAAAGTTCAACCGTTAGTCTTAACCTGTTATCACTTCTTGTTGAGTAGATAAGAATAACACCATACCAGCCAGGGGTTTTATATTGCTGTAAAGTTCAGCATGAGAGAATACGAGACCAAACTGCTCACAGAGTTTATTGGGAAATAAAAGGGATGACACAATTATTTTCCAGAGTGCTCCCTATAAATAGTAAGAAAGGTGCAGCTTATGACAAAATATCAGATCAATCAGCAAGAGGGCTGTTTTATTGCTGCTTATCAGATCTGTGTGTGTATTTAAGACATCTGTTTCACTTAACTCTGAGGACATGGCTACTTGTCCATGTCACAAACTTTTAGGTTACAGAAGTTTCAAAAGCAGAATGCAAAGCTGCCAACAAGCATCCTTTAGGAAGACTGGATTGTTTCTTGCAGCCTATTATGACATATGACAACTTCTTCCAAAACATGTAGCTAATTTTAGTTCCACCTTATGGGTACTGGTAGGATAATGGATCAAACTTGCAACGTAAGCAATCTGCTGCAGAGCTACTGAACACCACATTGATTTTATTTTAGCTGAAAAATAAGTGGTTAAACAATGGTGAGGGATAAGCAGAAAAGTTAACTACACAGGGTTTTTTTCAAGATACTTCAGCATTCGTGGTACACATTTAAAGGACAACCAAGAATATTTTCAGCAAAGGTGAACAATAGAGCTGCTTAATCCTAGGTCATCTCAGACTCCTGCCTGGCAGTATTTCAAAATGCTTTAAAAATGTTGAAATAGTATTTCAGATCCAGTTTTATTTACACTGGAGCTCCATATTTATGATACCTTTTTGAGACCTGAGTGATCTGAATAATGTAACAAGAGTAAGATGGAAGAGCTACTAACAATTATTAAATACCTGAACACCTAACTTTTTTATTACTGCTATTAACAAACTATAAAGTATGTGTTTGCAGCACCTGCCCTTGCAAACTGATCACCATTGTGTCTTCTAATCATGCCACTAAGCTGCCTCTGCAACTGTTCCTATACACACTGAAATGGTCCAGTGGAATTGTGTGAAAGCAGAAGAGTAACAGTGAAAAGCTGTGATTTGTTTCTATTTCATTGCTAAGAACTATGAACTTTAAATATTTTTTTTAAAAAAGGAGGGTTATATCATGATAGACAGCAGGGCTGGTTCCAATTAATTAAAGAGCAAATGACCTGCAATTTGGGCAGAAAAAATTACGTCGAGACGCGAAAATTGAGTAGCCTTGTGCCATACTGATCACACACAGAAAGGGTGATTTAGACACTGGAGCGGACTGCCCGGGGAGGTGGTGGAGTCACCGTCCCTGGAGGTGTGTAAGGAGAGACTGGGCACTCAGTGCCATGGACTAGTTGACATGATGGTGTTAGGTCATGGATTGGACTTGGTGATCGCAGGTCTTTTCCAACCCGAACGATTCTGTGATTCTGTAATTCCATGAGCCTACTGGTTTTCATACTCGCCTAAAACACTCGGATACGCCCAAGGCTGTCCTGCTGTCTGCTAAAACGACAAGCCGTGTGTGCGGACCAAGGCAGCGGGCGGACACACTGCCCACACCGCACCGTGCGAACCGCAGCGCACAACGCCCCGTGTGGAAAGGCAGATTGAACGGCACAGCCTCAAACACTAGCGAGGCCACAGCTGCACATCGCGACGATCCTCTCTACATCTACACCTACACCTGCTAGAAGCTCTTTCCGCAAGGCTCCGCTTGTACGGGCGGCGTTAGCTTAGCGCGGGCTGACGCCTTTGCACAGCGCCTCGTGCCTGAGGCGGAGCCCTGCCCGGAGCCCTGAGGCGGAGCCCTGCCCGGCGCCCTGCCCG
>NW_008651314.1:0-39169 GCF_000695815.1 Acanthisitta chloris
ACCAAAATAAAACCCAACCAAAAAAAACCTCACAAAACCCAACCCACAAAAACCCCCAAACGACAAACGAAGGAGTCAAGAAATACTTGAGCAAAACAGGCAAAGCCAGCGCTTTTGCTCTTAAAAAAAAAAAAAGAAAAGAAAAAGAAATAGCTTACTTTAGGACGATTAAACTTTGGAAAAAAGATTCCTTCAGAGAACACTTCCTATCGCGGTATGAACAGAATGTACAATGTGTACGGCATTTAGAATTATGCTTTCCATACGTGAGGGACGAAGTTGTCTTTGTCACAACTTTTCAGGTTTTTCTTCTGATTTCTCATTTATCAGGTCCTTAAGTCCCAATTTTTCCAGTGGTTCATTAGCCTTAAGTTGCCTGTCCATGCAGGACAAAAAAATAATCCCTCAACACAACAAAATCCAAACACATATCCTCCCCCCCCTCAAATGAAGAACAAGAAGAAACAGGAAAAAAAACCCCAACAAACCCATAATGTCCACTCTATTGGTAAAGCAAGCACAGTACAAACCCTACTGCATATTTTACGGCAAGAAGCTCAACATGAGGAAGAATGTCCTTACACTGAGGGTGGCAGAGCACTGGAACAGGCTGCCCAGGGAGGTCATGGAGACTCCAGAGACTCCAGGATATTTAAAACCCACCTGGACATGTTCCTGTGTAACCTGCAATAAGTGACCCTGCCTTGCCTAGACTAGATGATCTCCAGAGGTCCCTTCCAACCCTAACCATTCTGTGAACCTGTGAACTAGTAAAATCTCCTCCAGCATACATGTAACAATGAGTTTTTAACTGTCTTCTCTCCCAAGCAAAGCCACCCAAGACTCCGTCTGGGCTCTTAGAAAAGACAGAATCTCTTTAATCTCTTAAGGGAAGAGCAAATACTCCACTTGATATTTGCCATGTACAAACAACACAACCAGAGGCGACAACGCAAGGTCTTTCTTTTTGCTACTGACATCTTGTGGAACTTCAAAATCGTTCACAGTCTGTCAATCAAATGATTTGAGAGGATACAAATTTAGATCAGGCCTCCAATTAAAATCAGACTCTGACCCATCCCACGTCATGGAACGTCGTGAACCTCAACAATAAGCAATTTCCCAGAATTTAATTGTGGTTTGGTGACTCAGTGACACACAAGTGCTCTTGAAGTAAACAATTGAGTGTTTTACACAAAAGTCTGCTCCTCCTGTAAATAATTAGTTACTAAACATAAAATTATTGTTTTTGCACTGATCTATTAAAGAGGATAGAAAAATGAGAAATACAATGTTCTTCAATAAATTCTGTATGAAGAGAAAAATCCTAGCTATCCTGGGAGTTTTGCCATTTTCCCTGATGAGACCAGGACTTGGCACGAAGGCAGCTGCCACTTGTGCAAAAAAACTCATTACAAAAATGACTGCAAGAAAAGATAGTCTTTTGTCTAAAGCATTACGCTAACATATCTTGCTTTGGCAGTCTTCTTGTGCTCCACAGTTTAAAATAGAGAGTGTGCATCCTTTTTTCTTACTCATACCTGCCTAGAAACTAAGTTTCTTGAAGTAGGTCTTGATGATGCTGTGTGAATGTACAGCATCTTGCCCATCTAGCATCTCCACTAGGTCAATTTAGCAACTGTCAGAAGATGCACAGTAACTGAGGCCATTTGTAATACCTGCTTTGTAGCTGATGGTGCTTTTAATAATCTTTCCCAATGTACTGGGATGTCTTCAAAAGGATGCTTTTATACCACACTTTATACGCCAGAAGTAATTTCTTATCTTTCCTTTCATGGAATATGGCACATGGATGGAAACACTGTAGAAGTACAGAACTATTTTTCCATGCTGGTACCCAAAACCTTGACTGTCTACTAAAGGCCCAGAACAGTTACTGCTTTACATGGGCAAGAGTAAGTGACATCCACATTAATTACAGCAAGTTCCTCTTTGAAGGCACAGATGTGGAAGATGTTAGAGGAAATCAAGTTCTTTTTTATAGTCTATAACTATAAAGTACATGAACAGGCACAAATGGGGAGGATGAGTCACAGACGAGGTTCCATTGTATCAGGCCAATAATGTCTGGGAGTCTTCACAGACATTGCAGAGCAAGTTTCTTTCTTGCCAGAAGTGACAGAATTTTTAAGGCTAAGCTTTGCTAATGCGACAGGGAACAGGGAACAGGCTTCGTTAGATTATCTTTTTTGTGTTGAGCACTTCTTTGCCCACAAAGAGTTACCCAAGGTCTCATGGCTCTGAGTCACAAGCCCTGAGCATGCAGCACTAATTCAGAGGCTGCTGTCTTACATCCCACATGACCTCCCTGCTGGAGAGCTGAGGCAGCACAGTGGACGGTGTGCTCCTTCTCCATCACTGGAGTTCAATCCTACTTTTAAATTTTTCTTTTTTTTTAAAACAGGGTAGTCATATTGGATACCTCCAACAAAGGTAGCAAAATGCTTACTCCATTCTGATACTGATCTATGTTTCAGATCTACAGCCCTGTGCCAGGAAAAGAATATTCCCAGTACTGCCCCAAATAAAAAAAAAAGAAAAAAAAAGAAAAAAAAAAAGAAAACAAAAAAAAAAAAAAAAAAAAAAAAAAAAAAAAAAAAAAAAAAAAAAAAAAAAAAAAAAAAAGAAAAAAAAAAGAAAAAAAAAGACATCTTTGGGATCATTAGCTCCTCCGGCCTGGAAAGGTGATATTTGGAATTAATTCTCAGGCTTTGGTCTCCAGTCCAGAAATACTGTTCAGCCATATTGCCAGTTGCTGCACCTACTTGCTTTTTCCATAATGAAAGGTGATTAACCAATTAGCATTAATCAATGTGGTTAAGCATTCTCCCACTCTCACCAAGTGCCTCCTCCTTCACACGAACATTGGATTAACCAATGCCTATATAAAAGGAGTTCGCTGCTCAGAGGACGAGGGTGTTTTTGACCTTATTCTGGTGTTTCAGGTTTAGCTGGTGGCTGCCAGTCTCCCCCAGGCTAGGGACACAGTAATTTTGTGGTCTGAATCCTGGTTCCTGTCCGTACCATGAACCGCACACTTCCCGGCAAGCCTCAGGCTTCCCTTGCCACTCAACAAGCAGCTGCACAGGAGGGACAAGCACTGGTGTCTCCTGTCTCTCAAGGCAGGAACAGCTGGGCAAAGGGATTTTGTACCTTTCAGAAGCACTGACAAGCCACCCAGCTCCTTGCTGGACTGTCCTTTGACCATCTCCTTTTAAAAGGCAGAGGGAGGGCCATGGGGCAACCTGGCTCATCTGCACAAGTCCCTCCTGTAACCCTACCTGCAACACCCAATGTCTCTGGCACTCTTACACAACGCTGTTATACAACGCTCATCGCTTCGTTTCTGACTCGCTGGGAGCTGGGCTGCCTCCAGGGAGAGCAGCCTTGTGCCGAGCAGAGGGGAGGGCTGTTGGCAGACCCGGGGATGGGTGGGAGCCTGCCCGGGTCCTGGGACACAGCGGGGAGCTGGCAAAGGCACAGAGTGGGATAGCAGAGCACGTAGGCTTTGTAACAGGGCGCAGGGCAAAGCTCCCCCACAGTCAGAGCCAGCACTCCAGGGCACCAGCCTCTCACACCCTGCCCTTCCACGAGTTTTGGCACTTCTGTTTTCCTTGGGGGCTATCTTGGCTTGGGGGTGATGAATTATGGGATTTATCACCTGACATCCCAACTCCCTCCACAGAAGTTGCTCTCACTTAAAACTTCATCTTTAGTGAAAAATTCAGAATAGCAACACCACATCAGGAAAAATTACGAGATAGCCCATATATAGGCTGCATTGATGCCTAACTGAACTTTTAAATTTGTTTCAATATTTAGCCTTTCAATATTTAACAGCAAAGCAAAATTAGTTTTTAGAGCAAGTTATACAGAGGATTTTGTGCTAATGCATATTCAGTGAAAAATGTACGAGACTATGGCTTATGGTACACAATACCTACATGATGAAGCAGCAGTATTCTCTCTCTTGCAAAACATACTGAACAAACTACATTGTATGAGAAATAAAAATCTATCTAGTTTTCCCAGTACGTTTGATGAAAAGGCCCCATCAGAACTGGCTTGTAGGCAAAAGCTCAGAAGTGGACTTTGACTCATGCTTTTTATTGCTAGTCTAGCTCAGCTCATGAGGACACAAGAACATGCAATAAAGTATAAAATCAAAACCACAGTGCACTATCTGTATAAACATTTACAGTCCATCCTGAAACACAAGAACAAAAATGCAAAGAGCTACTGAGCTTCTTAATAGGAACATCCAGTAGTTCTGTGTAATATCCTCCTCACACAGACGCGACATGTGCTCAGCTCTGTGCAGGCATCAGCAGATTTTTTTACAGCATGAAAGCCAGAAAATTATTATATGCAGACAACAAGTCTCATAAAAGATAACGGTAACTTCACTGCTTTACAGGTTTTTGAAAGTTCTCATGTTTCAATAAGGAGAGCTGCAGGACAAACACTACTAATTTAGATGGACAAACTCATTTTTCCTATAGTCTCATTCTGGTGAGGCTTTGGATCTGGCACATGGTTTGCAGGACAGGCTGAATGATAAAGCTGTTGATTTGAACAAAAAAAATAGACCCAGCATCACAAAATGAAGCAATGCAAGACAAAAGCAAGATGGAAGTTGTTTTTATGATTTCATCAGAACTTAATGACTTACTGTATTGGGGTAAATATATCTTTTTATAAGCTAATGGAAAATCAAATAATGGGCTTCTTCATAGCCAAAAAGAAAAGAGTTTTAGTGTTTCTGTCCTTTCAGCCAGTAGTCTGAACAGACTAGAGAGGCAGTTTCGTAAGTATCATTGAAATAATGCAAAGGACGACTGTAACACTATCTTTTAAACCACCTGGGCATCAAGCAGAAATCAGAATATGTAATTATTCTCTCTCCCTGTACTTACAGAAATGAGTAATGTTATCTCATTTACAGAGTATCTCAAATCACTTATTATCACAATCTGGAGCTTCTGACTGGCCCTAAGATGCAAAGGCTCTAAGAAATCTACTTATATTCAGCCTAAAACATGGTCAGTGTAATGGGCTGCAGCCTACTCTTCGCTTCACTTTATCCCCTTGCAGAAATGTCAGCTCTCTAGCACTTTGCTTTGGCCTACTACATGTGTACACAGGAGGGCATGAGAGGAGCACAGAACTGGAGGCAGCCCTGTTTAGCAATGATTTTGATAAGCAGGGGTTTATTCCCTGTGAGGGAAGTGTTACAGTGCAAGCTAGCCAGATTTACCAAAGAGTAGCTGATCTGTAACTGTGAATTAAGTGATGTTTTTAACATTTAAAGATTTAAGTCTTAATTCACAAAGATCTCTACCTACTTGAATAAACATCCAGTTGAGCAAGGATCCAGGAAGGCCAAGAATGATAGAAAAGCAAAGGGGATAATATAAAAGATCTCCGATTTAAGTGATTATTCCTGTGGTTTTTTGACACTTCATGGCTTACGTGTTTGTTCTCCAGCATATGGGTGTTTCATTCAGACAATAACTTTGACATAAAACTTTTCTTGTTTGTCTGTTTTGTTCTGTCAACACGGGAAACATTAGCTCTCACTGAAATTTCAACAAGGGACACTTTATCTTCGATGTTAATTTCTCTTATTACTCACTTTGAAGTGTGTATTAGATAAAGCCTGTCCTGAATTACCCAGTAGATCTCTAAAACTGACTAACATCGGATAATCCCAAAGACACTAAATTTCAAAGACTTTTCTTGAAACTGGTGATTTTCCCCCCTCAGGATGAAATGGATTAAGGAAAGGAATATTTTCAAAACGTCAGGAGGGGAGGTACCTGGATGAATCTTGTTAATGCGAATGCACTTTGTCAATGCATCTTATATACGCTATGCCTAAAAAAAAAATCAGTGAAGCAGAAATTAGTATGTTCTAAAGTACAAATGTCATTCTGAACAGGGGTAAGTATTACCCTAACAATTGGTACTGGCATTTCTTTGAGCTATTTTTGGGGATTCAGATATGAACAGCAGAATTGATGCAGCTTTAGGCTTTCCGCTTTTCTTAACCAGAGCTTCAGACTACTTAGTTGAAAAAAATAAATTCTAAATACTGAAAAAACTGTTATCTATATTGCAGGCTTTGAGTTACATTGTGCAAATATATAGGACTTTGCAGAAAACCTTGGAAAAGAAAACAAGAGATGCTGTTAAAGCTCTGGATTTAGCCTCATGGGTTTTGCATATTCTGTGACTTGATGAGGTTCCAAACCTGATTCTATTTTTCCTAAAAACTGATAGCTGAATTGCCAAACCACTGAATTTTGAAATGTTCAACACAGATTCCAGACCTGAAATGTACAGCTTAAATTCAATTATAATAGGGGGCAAATTTTGAAGAAGTTGATTTTCAATAAAAATAAAGTAACAGACCTGAACAGTTGTTTTCTGAAATCTATACCCCTAGCCAGCTAAAATTAAAAGATCAGCTAAAAATCTGTGCAGATCTGTAAGCTGAACTGTGAAATGAGCATCACAGAGTTGATGACAGTGTGATATGCACCAAAAGGGGACAGTGCCATCTCTTAATGTGTAGGTTCAGGCCTTATGTCAAGCAGTAAAACAGAAAATATCCCAGAAGGCACATTGAAGGCACAACAGAGACACAGAAAAGTACAAATAAGAGAAAGGGAGGGACAAAGTTTAATCATTAAGAGGCTGGACAGGCATATATCTGTTGAGAGTTAACTATGGTTTGGTGAAGTGACAGGTAAGTGAGCACAGGATAACCATGCTCAAAGAGAGCAAGGAATGATGAAAGAATGTGACTGTTATGGGAAATATGGTTAAATTATGCTAATGGTTACTGGTGGACATGTAATTAGGTTAGAGGGCAGCTATATTTAATCCTGCCTGTTTTTAATTGATATTTTGAAATGGAGATCCCCGTATTGCTGTTTCTGAGGTTTACCCAAAAGCTTATTTTTCAAAAGAAAATATTCAATGACTTCAGTAACAATTAGGTTCAAATTGGAGAAAGCTTTCTGCAAACATCCCCTCTGAAATTTGAAAATACAAACCACATGTTTTATAGATACATGAATATATTCATAATTATTATAAAAAAATAAATAGTTTCAAGTTACCTGGCAATATGCTAGTGGGTATAAAATATGACTGTATTAAAACTATCTGAACGCCCATTTGCTTCTGGTTTTGGGCAGACAGGAGTCATGGGGAGAAGGAGTAATACTTGTGAAAATGAAGTAGAAGCTCTTATTTTGCTTATTTTAACAGAAAATTGCTTGCAACCTCTGTAATGGCTTTGTCTATATGATCAGCAACGCATGAAATGAACTGGATTTCAGCTGAGGATTTTCACAGCTCAGAAGTTGCCCTGTTCAAAGTTCTATTCCTTTTTAACCTCTTTCTGGCTGGGGGGGGTGAGCAAACACAGTATGGCATATTCCCAACTAAATAATTCACTGATTTACTCTTTAAGGCAGGCAGAGTTTCTGCAGAGGTGTGTTCTACCCTCTATCACTCCTTATAGGCTTTTTCCTGACCTCACTGGGGCCCCATTGCAGAGAGAGAAGAGGACAACAACTATTTCTCAGAAATTGTATATGCGCTAATATTAAGTACAAACATTATGGATGCATACCTATTTTTGGGGGCAGACTAGAAACAAATCACATAGCCTCAGTGCATTAACAATGGCCTTTCAGTATGTCTGAGAAAACAGTGGTTTCTCTTTTTTCTTCAGACCTCTCCTCTTGTTTGTTGCCTCATTTACAGCTAACAATAATAGAATTAAGCCCAGAAATTAAAAGAAAAAGTTTAATCGCTGATGATTTCGCTATCTCTCCCAAGCAAACAACAAAAGTCCACAACCTTTTAACCTTTTCCATCCTATTTGCTAATTACTTATTTTCTAATTAACCCATTATGCATCTGTCAGTGTGTTTTAAATTAAATCACTTTAATTGCTAGTAAGTAGGGTTTATTTAGTTCCTGGTATGGCTGTACAGGGTCATGAGTGGGGAACTGTTGAACCACTCTGAGTTACAGGTGGCTCTGCAAAACTGCTGAAGTTGCTGAAGATAAAGAGGAGTTAAGCTGCTTTCCTTAGGTGCTTTGATTTTAATGTCTCGTGGCATATTTCTAATGGATGAAAGTTTACTGCAAATACAAGAGGGCATTTTTTATTCCTCACATATAGATCACATCAAGCATTAATTTGTTTTTTGAAATAATTTTTAATAAAGGAATAATTATGGTAATAGTTCTAGAAAATGCCTATCAGCACAATGCTTACTTTGCAGTAGAGTAGAACTCTTTGAAATGCAACACAACTGTATATTAACACTGGAACTTCAAATGAAGAGAACAGAGAAGATCTAACACATGGGATATGGAGTTTTAAGCATGAGGTTAACAGTCAAACCACTTGAATATCGTCATGTAAAACACTATAAAAACTGATGATGGTTTTAAGCATAGACATAACAATTAATGAGGACAGACATAAAAGATTTTGTTCTGTGTAGCACAGCCCCCTTCTACCCCTTGTGTGACCTGACTCGCTCCACTGAGCCTGCAGAAAATACCCACTTTTTTGCTGGGTTAGTTTTGCAGTGGGTTAGTAAGTTGAATCAGCCCTGCGAGGTGGCTGGCAAGTGCTGCAGCTGGCACCAAGGGAAAGGCAGGAGACCACAGCTGCTAGGAAGGAAGGGGAGGGAGATGAGGTTCACACTGTCTCACAAAACGGCAGAGGAACACGGTCTTGGGTTATGCCTTTTGCAATAAAAGTAATACAAGAGTAATAATACTACAGTATTTACAACTCCATACATTAAAACTACTTTTTAATTGCTAAAATGATTTCTGAATTTTTCTGAAACACCTTTGATAATTACAAGTCTTGCACTAGGGGGAAAAACCCCTGAAGACAACACAATTCATTATACCTTTTTTGTATTTAGATCCTTATACAATGAAAAAAAGGCACTACAAAGTGCTTGTTGTATGTTCTGGAGAATGGCAATATATGAATTGTTAAGGTCAGTCTTCCCTTTAGTACTAAGTAAAGTCATGAATCTAGTACTACCAGGACATGAAAGTAAATTTCCAGCAAGAACCCAAGTCCACATCTTTGCTAAGTTACCTAAATGTCACTGTGGGTCAAATAAAAAATAAATAAAGACCACACACATGAAAGCTGACAGATTTAGCAAGCTGAAATTCCCACACAGGCTTTGTTCTGAAAATTTGTTAACAATACTAAAATCCAAGATTAGCCTAGATGTTAAATATTTTCATCCCTGCTCCTACCAGAAAAAAGAAAGCATATGAAATTACAGGAGTCTATGGAGTACACCTGAACAAGACCTATATAACCCTTCCAAAAGACTGATCCTCTGATCAGTGAGGAGGCTGTAACTAACCTCTGCAGCTTGTTATGTCATCTCTGTATTTTATTTTTGGCTATGGGCTTCTAAGACATGGCTTATTGCTGAAAGATTCTGGTGCAGCATTTTGTTGCTGCCAGATATCTACCACTACATTCATCCTGACACTTTGCTCACTGATCTCAGTAGCTCCACACCTCCAGAGGCTGCATGCCTAGGAAGCTCACCTTGCTACCCCCAGTCTTTGTACCATACTTCAGCAGAGCACCTCATCTCTGCACCTGGTTTGACAGCACTTCCACTGTGAGACAAGGCTCACAGGTACAGAGGAGGAAGACAAGGGACTGCAGAATGACGTAAAGGAGACTGGGAGACATAGCAGAGACTTAAATTTTTAACAAGAAGCCTTTGGATGGCTTCAGAGACAGCACAGCCTCTCAGAGAGAAGCCATGAAAAGCTCAACAAATACATATGGCTGTTGTATAGAAAGTAAGGATGCAATCAGAAAGCTTACATTTGCTTGTAAAAGGGGAAGAAGGGCAAAGGTGTGGCAAGGGGATTGAATTAGGACTCAGAAGGATATTTCTAAGAGCTGCATTCTGAATACGCTATAACATTATATAACTGAGCGTAGCATGACCCATATGTGACCTGTTTTGAGATGGTGAGGCTTTCTGCAGGTATTCTAGGAGCTTAGACTGACAGAGAAAGCCAAACCACTGAAAGATGCAGACAGGTTTCAGGGTGGCCTGCTCTTAGGTGCACAGAGGTATGGGTTCACACACAAGCAGCCCAAGCCTCTGGAAGAACAGCATGGAAAAATTGAGCGGGGAAAATTCAATTGTAAAGCCCTGTTCAGAACCACCTGCTTCACCTGAGGGTGTGAACTGGACATCTGAAGCTCTTCTGCTTTCCCTGCTTTGCTAGTTGTTGGCTCAATCTTTCCAGTTTCACCACTGCCTGCATTCAACCCCTAATAGAGGTATTTAGGACTTAAGGCATTTAAGCAGTAAAATTAGCGCTCTTGAGAGAGAAGAGGAAGGTCAGTATGGAAGCAGAATCCTTCCAGTGTCTGAAGCAGAACCCCAGTATCAGCAGACACACTCTCCCCAGGAAGCACACCAAAAAACACATGGAGAAATCTTATCCACCCCTTTTAGCAAGTTCATCAAGTTCTCAATACTACCGTGTTTCATGATGGTTGTGTATCTGAGGTAACACCAGGGTATGAATCTGCGTTTCCTTGCTCTCCTGAGACAGTGGGATAGGTCAGGCTTTTCTTTTAGTATGTAATTCTCTCCTCTGTCCTTTCACCTCCTTTCCAGTTTTCCAACTAATCTCTCTTTCTATTCTAATTTCTAATCTTGCTTGTGTGACTGTGCAACAGGAAAACTGGATGCTGCATTTCATTCCCAAGGATCTGAGATCTGGGGGGTCCACTACCAAACACCAAAGCCCTGTTGACTCCATCTCTGTCTACTGCTCCTGAGCATCTGCTGCCTGAAGAACAGATCCTTGAGGAATGTAGCTGCAAGGAGGGGCAATCACCATTCGAGGAAAACTTTGTTTTAAGACACCCAGCACAGGTGGCTTCAAAGGTTAGCAGGAAGATACTGAATCCAACCTGGTATGGAGCCCCAGGGGAAAGACAGCGAGAAAACAGGGTGTGCTCCCAGAGGTGCAGCATATTGAACAAAGAACTAGAGAGTTTTCTAGTTTAAAGCTCTATGTAAATGCATTGCACTGGCAAGGGATGGAAGACACAGACATGAAGTTTATCAAAGTCAGGTCACAAGATGAGTTTTCTCAGCTCATCTCAGGAAAGACTGCCCTGAAAATAAAGACAATAAAGAAGCCAAAGAGAGTCAAGGGAGAAGGCACAAGCAAAATGACTCCCAAACCCGAGATGGAAATTGCTTCTTTTTCAGTAGATTTCACTCCTCCATTTAGTGTCATCTCTATTTAATTAATATGCAGTTTGATTTTAGCCAGACAGTCAGAGAAAGTTTTTATGAAACTCACATCAATCAAGAGAAGCAGAATGGGATGTCATCTCTGTATTGCTGATACTGAGATTTCCCATGATTTATCTCAGCAGTATCACATGGATATTGAAAAGGACGTGAAATACACGATCTTAGAAGTGATATTCCACATACTTCCCATCAGGTTTATCTGGAAACATGCTAAAAAAGCATCAGAATCATTCTATGATTCTTTTCCTGTTGCTTTCCATAGTGTCTTGAGCAGTAAAATATGAAGTAACAAAAGCAACACACAAATCTAAATTAAGGATGTCGGCATCTTCCCATCCAGCGATGTGAAGGAGCCAATCCATCAGAGCAATTTTAGAATTAATAAGTTTCATAAGTATTAATATATGGATCTAATCTACATTCAATGTTATCCAAATTACCATGTGCTGAAAGAACAAGTTCTGTATTATGAAGAGAAGCAAACGAAGCTCACAGAAAAATAATTAAAGCTGGGAGTTGCAATGGGAATTGGAGTCAGCACTGCCGCATGTTCTGTGTTGAAAATTTATTCTTATAGTTACCAGCTTCCTCATCCATAAGGTGGAGATGATAATACTCATTTCAGTGCCAACAGTATGCCAGTAAGATCTACAGATAAGCCATAAGAACTGCTATTGTTAATATTATATATGCTTGGCATGCATTTTTTACTTCAAAACAGTTTCACAGATTGTATTTCTGGTCTCAGTATTCTGGAAATCACTTTTTCAGTTTTCAGAAAAGTTATTCTCAGCTCATTTAAGACATTTGGACATATTCTTTGCCATTGACTTTAATTCTGTTTTACAGCTTATTAGCTTTATGGGACTCTGTACGATGTGGGAACACGGTAGCGCAATGATTCAACAAACACCAGTTTTACCAACCAGCCAGATTTAACAGGCTATTTCTTGTTGTATCCTATAAACACAGTGAGCAGCCAATCTGATATTTAATGATGCAAACCATAAGCAGAGGTAGTGTCTTGTGCCAAGATACAATATGTGGAGATTGCAAAAGCTCATAGTGAAATTTCTGTGGACAAAAAATACAGCATGGAGGTTTCTGAGTTATTATTTTGTGCAAATCAAAATGGAGTATCTTTACTATGAAAACCAGACAGATTAATTAGGAAAAGCCCCCACAAAGATTCTGACAGAATAAGAGAACACCTCACATGGAAGGTATCCACAACCAACTGTGCTTTGTATGGGAAAACTTTATCAAACCAGGATTCCCAGATTTATTTTCAAGTTCTGCCATCCATTAACTAAGAGACTTTAGTCTGAACGACAAAGCAGTTTGCCTATATGGGAAGCACAAAATGTACTGGCTTCTAAAGAGGGCTTATTTTTCAGTATCTGTGAAGCTGTTGAAGAATCTTACATAAGAAGTTATTTATAATGACTTAAAATTAGAATTTTCTTTGAGGTATCCTAACTAAATTACAGGGGAAAAAATGTGAAACAGGATGAGGTATGTTTTTTTTTTAAACCAGCCACTTGTCTTTTTGGAAACATCTTTGTAGATCTCTCAAAAGGGAGACTGGTATACTCTCAGCGTTTGCTGGACTGGCACAGAAACTACAGGATATAGTGGACTATAAAGTGCTGTCCTTGATCACATACAGACAATAAAATGGCAAAAAAAGAGAAAAGTCTGAAAAATTCAGAATGAAATAGCAAAGTTGCCAGTAATTACCTGATTCACAGTTCCTGTGTGCTTGAAGTTGACAGTACTGGATCTTTGGAAATGCTTCAGTAACACAGACATCTCTCCTGAACAAACTGACATCCCTAAAACCCATTGGTTTGCTGGAATTTTGTAACTGTACGAGTCTTTTATTTCTGAGCTATTGTGGTCAACAGCTATAGCCAAAATGCGTCTTTCTTACAGTTATCTTTTTAAAAATCATATATCCTTTTACTATCCTGTACACATATTTCTTCATTTTGATTTTATTCATCTCTACATTTTTATTTTTTTTTTGTAGAGTAATGGGCCACAATTCATGAAAACCCTGCATAGCTGTAGAAATAAATATTCTGTTTGATCCTCCAGGACAGATTTAAGATGTCATTGTCAGCTTTAGGATATCTGTCCGTATTAGTCATCCTGCCAGCATTAAGATAGTAAGAGAAAAGATAAGGGTGTGCTGGAAGGCCCATGAAACCAAAGGAGTCTTTCTATTGACGTCAGCTATTTTGTACCATGTTCCTCTAGCAGGGATTAGGACACAAAAAAGAGCTTCTCCTGCCAAATTCTGTACTTACTCTTCATGTGCACTCATTTTTATTGAGCAGGCTCAATAAAGTCTACCGGGACTGTCATTCCTGCAACCTTTATACAACTTTCAATGATTTCACTGATGGGTGAAGGGGAGCTTGGCAAGAAATGGCTAAGTGTCACACATGGGGGAAGGGGGAGGGCAGAGAACCTGCTGCGCAGTACAACCTCACAGGGCCAGCAGGACCTATCATGTCACCTGAGGCCAGAATTATCGAGTTGGGATGGATTTAGAAAAGATGGGATCAAGGGGGAGAAAGCAATTAAGGGTAGGTTGTTTATTAGGGAGTAGACTGGAGTGGAGAAAAGAGGTACATGGACAGAAAATAGGAGGGTCAAGAAATGGCTAAGGTAGCAACAGCAGATGCAAATGACATTAACCAGGGCTGCTTGGGGGTAACTGGGGTCATGCCCTTGAGTACTGCAGCCTGTTGTCCTAAATTGGAACAACCAACCAAGCCTGTTGTTCTGAGCACATCATGCCTGCTGACCTGATGGCATGGCTGGGAGGACTGAGTGGGACGGGCACAGGGGAACATCCAAGGCAGATGGATCAAGCATTCAGTGTTGCCGTGGTGGTGCCCATGCCAAGCCTGACAGCATCAGCCTCTTCCTGACCTTCTCCTCAGAGGCACACCAGCAGAAGGAAACCCTCTCCCACCAACGCGGCGTCATCTCCCCAAAATGGTTTCAGCTAAATTGATAAAGGCAGTGGCACTTTTCCATTGGCATAGCTTCATATGTACTAGAGGCTTTGCCAGGATAATTTCACTGGCTAGAAAGGGATGATTATTTTTAGATGCCTCTACACAACATATGCATGCTGAAAAAATCATCTGAAGTCATTTCACTGCTTGCCTAATCCCAAAGAAGGAGTTAATGCCTTCAAATTCAGTAAGTGGAAGAGTGGGTAATGAAAGCGAACTGCCCACATTTCTTCACAAAAATGCTACATGAAATTATTGCATTCTTACATTGAAAGCATTATTTCTGTGACAATAGGGACCAGGCAAAAAAAGAAGTCTCTTCCTTTCAAACTGTTTTTTCCACCGGTACTCTTCTAAAATAACCCTTAGATCTCTTTTCAGTTCATATCATACAGACACCATATTCCTATAAGTATTACTGCCCTTAGATACTGCACAAATTATCCTTAAAAAGAGTATGTAGTGTATTATCCTCACAGATCTCAAATCCAAACACCCCCACTCAGAGTGTAAACTACTGACACTGACGAGTGAAATAACCAAGGCTCAGTTTTCCAGCAGACAGATGTGCTGCCTTTGGGTGCCAGCTATGCTTCTGAAGTCTGCTTCAAATTATGAAGAGATATACCACAGAGCAAAAAGAAATCATCTCTGATAGTCAATATCCTCAAAAATAAAAGGGGAGTTGTACAACACTCAATGAGAGATAGACTAAAAGAAGAAAAAAAGCCTTATTCATTAAGGAGAAAACTGAATAAAATCCAGAGACCAGCTTGCAGAATTAGATCTGACCAGCTCCACACCAAGACACCTACAGTAGATATAAACCCAGAAATGTCACTAAATATATTAACTCTTACTCATTACCAATGTTTTTTATTAGAACCTGTTCCAGTTTTTCAGAGGCAGTGACTGAATGTCCACTGAATAGCACCTTCTGAATTCACAGCAAACTTACAACTGAGCAAAGCACTGTTCAATGTTACAAAATACAAACAGGTGCACAAAGCAGCATAACACCGGAAAATCCAGACACTCCTAGGAAGAATCTGGATTTGGGATGTTAGTCATTGCCACCACTTTTCTTGTCTGGTTTAGCTCCTAGAATATTTAATGGGACCATACATTCCTTTTTAATGTTCTCTCAGGAAGAGGGATATTTTATACACAGTGTATTTTTTAATAGGAGTAAGATTTAAGCTGCTAAACAAAAAGTTATGTTTACTGGGATTTGTGCATCAATGAAATAGACAGCAGTTTGGAAGTAAGATCAACCCACACGCAGTGTCAAAAATCACATTGACAAGCTAAAAACCAAAATAACCTGTATGTAAAACTTTTTTTTTCTTAATTATAAACCACTGAAATTCCCAACAGATTTTAAAATAATGAAATCAGATGGAAAGAACTTGCACGAATTTCATTTTTCAAAAATCAAGGTGAATATATGGGCCTTCCATAATTCTCAGGCAGCCGTAATCACAGTTCTGCAGTTCTTTGATCTAAAACTCAGATTTTATTTGGGGCACACATATAGCATTTGGCAGCTGTACACAAGAATGATCACAAGTGAAGCTATTCTTTACCATGATTGTCAATTCACTGTTTCCGGTGGGTTGAATAAAGATGACATTCACCTGATCTGTTTCAGGAGGGTTGAATAAAGATGACATTCACCTGAAATATGTTAACTTTGCAAAACCAAAAACCCAACAAGCAGTCTGATCCTGAATCATACCCTGATCCTGTTCCCATTTAACTCAAGAGATTTTTCTTCTACCCACTACTTATATTCTTTCATGGAAAAGCAGAGATAGCTCAAGGCAGCAGGCAAGGTAGGCAGCAGCCTAGAGCAGAAAACTGCCTACACTACCCAGGAGAAGAGGATCCTGGTGCTCATTTGCAATCCCACAGCCCTCACTAGTACACTGTCTCACAACTCAAGTGCAGTGACTGAGACCAAGGCTATGAGTACCCATCATTTATAAGTCTCATCTGCTCTGGAACTGGACAGCGGAACCCTGAAACGTTCTTCTGTCCTACAAAATTAGTACTGCCATGTAAATCATCTCCTGAAGAAATCTACATCTTCACATATAAGAAGAAATCCTGAAGAAATCTACATCTTCACATATTCAGCAAATAAACCCTCACTCGATGCTGGGAAATGTTTGTTTATCTCAGTATTTTTTTACAGCTGGTAGGTATTTTGTTTTGTTTTGCTCTGTTTTTAAAATCCATGCAAAACAACTCCAGGCTGATTTCAGTTCCATGCTGCATAGATTTCTCTAGGAAAGACTGACATTTTTCTTTCTGTGTTTTCAGGGAACATTTAAATATTTTATATATAAAAAGGGAACAGCTTCAGCAGGGATGCCAAGAGATCCCCACTGTGGTCAATGCTACTTAGGTAGCAAGGAAGCTCACAGCCAGAGATCAAATTGGACAAGATGAGAGATGGGAGTAAGAAAGCCTGGGTGCTGCAAACCTGTTCTGTTATGCATAGGGCATTTACTACTGCTTCTGGGAGACAGGGATGGCTATGACTTGCCTGGCTCCAGTATTGAGCGCTGTCAGCCCAAGTTCACTTGCTTAGGGGTAAGACTTCACTTCCACTCCTCCCCAAGGAATCTCTCATTATGGACAGCTGGAATGGGATCATGCATAAGTGCCGTAGGGAACCCCAAGAATTAAGCCTGAAATAACCTTCAGACTCTGAGACATAGAGAATAGAAATTCACAAAGCAAAACCTTCCTGTATTTACCTATAAAGGACTTCTGTACTGCACTTAGATTTTTGATCTCAAACTCACTGGTCCCTCCAGTGTGCAGGTGCTCAGCTCCTTGAAGGAATGTAGGATAAAGCCCATATTCAGTTTCTTAGCCTTCTTTCATCTCCCCTTCATACGGACTCCTAATGTTTAATCTTTCTGGTCTTCCTTAAGAGTCAGGAAATATAAAGAAATCAGTGGGTGTTTTTAAGCACTTTAGTTGCCAAATTATGACTTGAATGGTTATAATATGTGATTCAACCCAAATGAGTCTCTCTGCATCCTCAACATTTTAAGACTACCTGAAAGATTACCCTTCCTTAGAGCTGTCTGCATTGCCAAATCAGAACCTTACGATGAAAAGCAGGTATTTGCAAATTCTTAGTCAGAAACTATTGCAAGTGTCATTAGCTTTCCAAAGTAAAGCATCTAGAAAACAATTTCACCAAAACAAAGGAAAAATTTGCAGGAATCCATTGATTAGAAACCATCAGAATTACTATTATTTAATTCAGGGGGGTTAAGTGATATTAATTTCTTGTTAAAAATGAGGGAGGTTGTTGAAGATGTCACAAAAATAATGTCAGAGACTTCAACGAAGAAAAAATATCCTTTGATGTTGCCAAGAGAACTGGGAACATTTTTGGAGGGGAGCATATTCTGATCTGTTTTCTCATGTGGGAATACTTCCCCAAAATAAGGTCAGTGATGGATTCCCCCTTTAGGGCTTCAGTCTGTTAACAATGGTCAGTCCCTACCCATTTGCAAGAATCCTGATTTGCAAATAGAACCTGGAGTTTTTTCCATATTCCTGTCGCTGGTTGCAAAGGATTTTCCTATCAGGATACTGCTACATTACTGACTATGTGCTAGCATTCCCACTCCTTCTCTATACTGCTATTACAAAGTCAGTCTGCTGGTAAGGAAATCTGGATTTGTTAATCTTGCCAATACACTGCACTGTGTCATGCGCTGCTCATTAGGAACCACAGGCAACCAGACTGTCTCAGCCCATCAGTTATAGAAGTTACAGGAGCCTTTCCCATCTTGCTGGTAATAAAGACATGAAGTCTGCCACTATCACAATTCTCTTCAGAAGAAGAAAAGCAGCAAGTGCTAATTAAAGAAAGTGCCACGGTAGGCTGTACATTAAACATCATTCAGAATGAACCTTGGAGTGTGAAGGATAGAAAGCTTGCTTCCTTTTTCCAAGACACACAGCTGAAAGTTAAACACTGACTAACCTCTGTGAAATAGCACAATCTGCATCTATTTTCCCAATTTCTGTATAGCAATGAAACATCCTTAAGCCTTGCGTTAAGAACTTAATTGCAGTGTTCAACAGGCTTTTAGCATTTTGACAAGTCTGAAGTTTATTCTTTCAATGCAGGAATTGGCTCCAGTCCAGCAGTGGATTTACTTCATCTGTCCATACAGACACGCTAGCAGGGTGGGTACTGCTGTTATTTGTGAGGAGGATTTGCAGTACGTGCAGGGTGAAGCAGTGAAGAACAGCAACAACTGAAAGGGGTTTCATCTTATAGGGGTTTATATAAATTCTGGTATATTAGAGGCTACATATTGGGACTACCAGAGCATGTCTTGCATGAGACAAAGTGAACACCTCACCAGTTGGGACTAAGGTAGATTTGCCAGATGGTGTATCTCTCTTGTAAACCCAGTCCCATTTAAACTAGTTTCAAACTCCACACCTACCCTAGGCAACCTCTTCTATTGTTCATCTCTTCCTTTCATTAGAGTGTTTTTCCCTATACAGAGTTGTCTTACTCTAAACTCAACTCTCAGTGTCCTGCTACATCCACAAGTAATGCTGGCTCTTCTTTGTGGCTAACTTCTATGCATTTCATGAGAACTATTATCGTGGTCTCCCCAAGCATCTTTATGCAAAACTAAGCAGCTGTGCTTTGCTAAACCTCTACTTAAAACTCAAGCTTCCTATGCCTTTGGTATTTCTTGATACTCCTGTCCAGACTGTCTTGTGTTGCTCACTATCTCTCCTACAATACTAAACTAGAGTGGTACTCCACCTCGGACTTCAGCAGGTCAACATAGTTATATGCATATTTTTTCAGTGATTACTTATGGCAATCTACACATTAACTATCCCAGATTATTTTCCCTGAAGTAAGTCTGCTTTGAGTTTAAACCATGTAGTGATCATGCTGGAAGAGGAATAAAAGCATCAATTTATGTAGCTCACCTGGAGCAGCTGCTGTGTCTCAATTTTTAGCTGGCATTTTTCCAAATTATTATGGTCAGTATGTGCACACATGCAAATGTATGAATTCCACTACTTCAGACTTGATGTCTAGGTCCATCCTGCATAAGAATGTTAAACTTTCAACCGTTCTGCCCTTTAGTGACAGCTAACAAAGAGACAGAGAATGTCAGTGAGCATTTCTGAAAACATGCAAGACCATTTTTTCCCAGCTATCTGGAAGCAATCTAGATTTATTATTATTGTAATGGACATTTTTATTATGGTAATGGATTAGATGTCACTGTTGCTCACCAAACAATGTATTTAAATGAAGTCTTAAATATTATTTTATGGGATTAATCAACACATCACAGCACCAATTTTCATTCACAGTGCAGAAAAGGTCAGTATGCAAATTGCAATATGCTAAATATGGATCTGCTCTGAGTAATGCCCAATCAAGTTAATGAAACTACATCCTGAGTACAAAGTTTAGCTTTTTGTTTTACCTCTGATATTTTGAATCTGTTCTACAGACTAACACAGGATTCAAAATGTCAGGGAGAAAAATGAGAAATTAAGTAACATAGAAATAACATTTTCTGTCATTATGCACAATCTATTTATACAGTAGAAATCTTTGCACTACTTTTCCATGAAAAAGCACATTTGATTACCATTCACAGTTTATTCTGCTTTTCTTCAACTTCAATCTTTTTCTACTTAAATTGGAGTAAATTGTAATATTATTTATTGCTTCTATATATGAATTAGATGAACATTAGAATCACATTAGCATAACCTATCATTTTTTTATCAGAGAAGCAACAATAATAATATTTTAAGCTATTTGAATGCAACTATATAATTCTGAAGAGCAGCATGCTCAGCATGATCTCGAGCCTTTTGTAGGTGACAAAGAATTTTGCAAAATTTTTGTTAGAAATTGTGAACTTTTAACATCATCTATAACCATAAGTAAAATGATCCGAAGACCAATGACCTTCATGAATGCATGATTGGAATATTTTTCTTCTATTAAGTATCTGAGACCTTCAGATGGATTGAGAGGGAAAAGTAGAAATCATTATGTGTAGTCTGCATCCCACAATTCATGCATAAGTTTATAAGCAAGAGAACAACTGAAATATATACAAAATATGGAACAGTTACAGTACCTGCAAAGTACCTACAGCAAACTGATTAATTTTGCATATTTATGGACATGATACTGGTGCTTAATACGTAACAGGCACGAATTTTGCTGGGTAATATTGCTCAGGAATAAATTAAGGATTTGATAGGTATAGAAGTTGTATTCACATACATCTGAATCCACATATTCAAAAAGTCCTCTGAGACCAACACATCCTGGAATAAAACATAATGGAAGGCAGGCATGCTACAGCATGCTACAGCAAAGTACACATAACTTTCCCCAGCTGAACTATCTTTATTTATTAAGGAGGGCTTCTGTTCAGCATAAAGCTGTTTACATTTGCAATTTTTCACAGCTTGAGATTTCATACAGAAAGGGCTTCACTCATTTTTCAGACATGCTCTTTATGGTTTTCTTTCTTAATTACCATTAAAAAACTGCTAGATACTTCCATCAAAGTGTTACAGCATTGGAAAAATAGAATGAAATGAAACTCACAGTCTCTCTTCATTTGTTTTTCACTATTACAGAGTTTGTCTACCATGTCAGAAAAAGATGCATCTACAGATGGAAAATACTGTGCTGCTACATACGCTTTAACACGATGGACATGAAAATCTGACAGGTCAGAACAAAGGTTGCATTACTTGGACACAGTCCTATGAAGAGTGAAACATGGAGACTATGGCATTTTTCTCTGTCCACTTTCTAAAAATTCCCAATGTTTGTTTTTGACATATGATGGACATTCAGCCATTATCTTCATAAAAGCATCTGTTAAACACCATAGCTTTCTCCCTAAGTGGCTGTAAGTCCACTATGACTGCAATTCTTCCCCTTTTAAAATTATTAACATTTACTGTCACTGAATTTCCTCTGCTATCTTATTACTTGGTCACGCTGAATACCGTCAGATCCTTCTACAACTCTTCCCAGTTGACTCGAGCAACATCAGCAGGCTTTGTAACTTCTATATTAACCCCTTCTTCCACATGTTGAACCATCCAGGTGATGAGACTGATTCTTTACTGGGCTCCATCGGTGACCACTCCATTGCAAAACTTGACCATTTACTCCTTGTTGCTGCCTAACTTTTAACCCACTATTAATTCATTACAGGAATCTCCCTTTCATTGCACAGCTGCTTTAATTCTTTACAAGCCTTCAGGAAAGAACCCTATTGAAAACTTTTGGAAATCCAAGCAGATTATAACTGGATCATATTTTTTCCCCAAATCATTGCCTGGAGAATCAGGCAGACTTATGAATTTTGACCTCCCCCTGTTAAGCCAGGCTTTTTAGCCTGCACATGAACAACACAATCCTAAATTATAATTGACTCCCTGTTTCCACTAATTTCATGCCAAAGAACTAAACTGTAGCTGTGGTTTGAGAAAACTCATCCCTATCAGCTATCTATGTACATGTGACAGAGTATGGCTGTCAGAAAATGAGAAGTTATGAATTATGGAAAAATATTTTTTACAATATTGCTATTACCCATATCCATTTTTTATTTCCCTTTTTCTCCAATGCAATAAAAATTAATGGAGGTGTGGGATAGAGGAGCAAGCTCTTGAAATGGAGAAGGTAGCATTCTTAGAGCTCATTGTAAAGGAAACTAACAAGCCTAATACCAACAGTGTAGCCCAAATTGAGGCCTTTCAAGCTCACAGGTGACTTCAAAGCTTCAGGAGACAGAGGAAGAAGACATCTTCAGCGCAATTCCCTAAGGAAGTATTGGCTGTGCACCACTCCACCATCACCTTCCCTCCCTCTACCCTGTACTTTCTATCTGCTAGATGGCTTTCACTCAGCTTGACAGGGTCTGAAAATATGCAGGTTCTGGCAAGTGCCACAGCAAGGTGGAAGTCAGATGTGGGGAAAGAGAAGCCAGCAGTGCCTCCCTCAAGCAGGAATCTGGGAGGACTGGAGAACTCCTTGGCTGCACCCAGGCGCCCAGAGGAGAGTAGGAGGACACTGACAGCACCCAGCCTGGGGTGGCCTGCAGCACATCAGGGAGAGAACATGGTGCAGTGCTCCATTTGGTGGTTTTGTGCACATTTTCTCTCTGCATCTCAAAAATCTTTCTTGCTGATGTTGAATTTGTTGCTGATGTTTCATTAGCCAAAGTTTACAGAGAAGCCAGGCTGGGGAACAGGGGTCATGCATGCCATAGACCTGAAGCCTCTCAAGAGAAGCTGAAATGTATGTACAGCTGTGGACCCTGGAATACCCAGGCACAGCCAAAGTATGCAGGGCCACCAGCTCCCAGCCATCAGTGAGCATGTCCTACCCACTGGCTTAGGCAACACCAGACACCTTACTATGGAGAAGTCTGCTGGGATGAAAACAAGGTCATCAGGGAACAGACCCCTGGGTCTAGCACAGACTTACCTAAACCAAGAGGTTTTGAATTGAACTTTTCATTCAGAAAATCAGTTTTCCATTTAAAATGTCACTGTGACACCCTGTTAACAGAGCTGTAATGTACTTCACTTGACGCTCCTGCACAGTGATAAAACAAGTGTATCTGACACTGGAGGTACAGGCTGATGACTGAATAGTGAGTTTTTATTGTCATGTCTAAAGAATACTGGCTGTCTGGCAAAGTGGATAGCAGACAAAGGCCAAAGTACAGTTATTCACACCCTGTTTTATGGTTTGTTTTTTCTCATGTTATGACATGAGACACAAGGAACACAGCACAAAGGTTTCTATATGCTTGAACTGAGAAATGCAGGATTTCTAACACAAGAAAAACCCATGGTGATATTCCCATAAGTATTACAGTGCTTATCTTTCGATATAACTATTCCAATATATTCATAGATACAGATATACATATCTGCACACACAGAAAATCACAAAAAGCTTATGTCTTACTCTAGATAACAACTGCAACACATTGAAAATGGTTCACTTGCAACATACTATATGGAACTACAGTATTCTCTTAAGTGACTATATTGTTACAGATCCATGTTCATCCAAATAAATGATAAACAAATAAGCTAGTGCTACGAAATAATGATCAATCTTGGTAAAAATACTTCAAGGTAGGAATATAAGAGCCACAGCCACCTTTCCTAAAGATGCTTTCCAAGCAAAACCCAGGTTCCTGGTCTCTGGATTCTAATGCTGGCAGTCAGTTACTTTCCCTGTAACAGTCTGAATAAGATCCCAAATCTGAAAAAATAACAGGCTCCAAGAATATTCAGGGCTAGAAATGCATGTTCCATGACAACTTTTTACTCTAAACTAACCTGCTTCAATTATATATATATATTCTTAAAGAAAGTAAAGGCAAGGTCCGAGCAAATGACAGCACAAAATTGGAAGTGTAGGGGAAGGGAAAAGTTTCCACAAATTAAATTGTTATACACTACAAAGTTTTGCATAGACCCCGCAAGTAGGTAGGTCAGAAAACAAACGAACATGAAAGAGTTGAAAAGTGAAACACATGTAGGTTTTAAGAGCCAAGATTAATCATCTCTCTTTCCTTTGAAAAAGAGCATTCCAAAAAAGCATCACCAAAATGTAAGACACCACAATAAAAAGATGGATTATGTACCAACAAATAAATAGTGTTTGAAGAGACATCACAAAAACTGCATCACAGCCTTGAAATAGATATTTAATTCCACAGACAATCCTTAACTGGGTACAAAGAAAAATGGCTTAGATGTCATTTTTTCTGTTTAGCTCACAAAAATAGGCATTTGCTTTAATAATTTTTTTTTCCTGCTGGTAACAAATCCAGAAGAAATAGGATTATGCTCTTGTTGTACATCAATGCATACCTTTGCCACATTACCTGAAAGAATTTTTTATCCTGTATCTTTGAGCCGCATACACAAATATCAGAAAGGCAAATATCACAGACAAAAACAAATCTGGTCTGGAAACAGACTTTCTGCTATGACAAGGAGAGTTAACTTTTTACTTTCCAAACAAAAAAAAAAAATATTCAATACTGAAACATTCTTTGAACTGTTAATATTTAATTCTTTAATAGCATCCTCAGAGACTTCACAACTCTCACCTAATTTGAGGGTAATAGGTTACAGCAATTTTTATTGCTACACTGGACATAATTCTTTTTTCTATGTGCTTTTATGTTATGCCAAAATTGCCTTAAGTGCATATGAGTAAGCTTAGGTGGGGGGAGATGAGGGGGGAGTTGGTTTGCTGTCTTGGGTTTTTTTTCCTTTTTTTTTAAGAACGTGTATACATTTAAAGGAATGTTTTTGCTTTCTCCTTTGTTTTTTAACAAGCAGCATTTCTGCCCATGCATCATCTTGCTATTGTTGCTGTCCGTACCCGCTGCATCTGCTCCACAGAACTACCCAATTTATTTTGTTCTGTAAATCAGATTGCATTTTGCATGCAAACCTCACACAGGACTGTAAAGAATTTAATGAAATGTCCTCGACAGCCCATTACAGAGCCCAGCTCTGCATGTGAGAAGGTGGCAGTGATCAGACCCTGGCTGGGCTCTGTGTTTGCCTCTCCCTGCCTTGTCCTGGCAGAGGAGAGCCCACCAGAAGACTGCTGGCTTCTCTCTTTCAAAAAGCTCTCCAAGTGCCACATCTTGAAAAGCATAAAGAAGAAACACATTTAGAAACCAACTCACTGACTGCAGCAGAGCCTGCAAAGCAGCAATGAAGAAAAAGAAAAGAGAGGACTTACCAAGATACATTCTGATGTAAGGGGAACAGTTTTGGTAGCAACCCTCAACAGTCTCTGCTTCTCTCCTCTTTTCCTTTCTCAGTCCCCCCCCACTCCTAATTTCCCCATTTAAGGGAGAAAATAACAAGGCAGAAGACGCCAAGAGACTTTCATGACATAAACAATAAGGCCTTCCTGTGCCAACATTTCCTTTAAAAACACTTGCCAATAAAGCTCCTGGAGGCCAGCAAGAGAAAGAAATGCCGAAACAGCCATGACATGAACTTGGCATATTTTCTGACTCACTCACTTCCCTTGAGACAATCCCTCCAAGAGAATGCTGAAGGATAATGGGAAAAAAAATTTTCTTCCAGCTAAAAGGACTTCAGCTGCCCATGCTATACAAGAAAACTGCCAATTAACTTTATTTCTGTTTACCTACAGCCTCGCTCACACAGCCACCTCCACTGACATGTTTCCTGACTCACACACTCATGTTTGTACATTCATCTTGTAATCCTGGTGTCTGAGAAAGACAAGGAGACTTAAAAAAAAAAAAAATCTCCTGAGAATCCTTGACTCTAAATAATTTCTGAACAGCAGAGAGAATGATCAATAAATGATAAAGGGCAGCCAAACAGTTGGCTGCTTCACATATGGAATCAAAATTTCAATTTTCCTTATCCCTGCTATTTATAATTCTTTTATAATTTTTAGTGCCAAACACACTAGTCTATAAAACATTCAGAATGCTCATTGAGATATCTGTAATGAAAGATGTCAAGATTATTGGGTCTCATCAATCTATCTCATTTTAAGTAATACTGTGTTTTCAAAACTAAATGGCATGTTAAGAACCAGAAATTAAAATCTCTTTGGAAATCAAAATCTTACACGCACAAACATGCATTCACTCATTTACTCATTCATTCCTGGGGTACGGCTGATCCCTGCCTGAAGTCCCTTGTAAGCAAGAACATAGGGGTTCAGCTGCCTCTTCTCCTCTATGCCTTCATCTTCACCTCCAGGGCAGGGGACCCTCCCCAGGAGGCTGGAGCCCAGCTCCTGAGGGAGACGACAGGCAGGAGAGAGACCAGTGCTGTGCCAATGGCAGGAGGCAACTGCTCCTCCACCACCAGGTTTTGCAGTGACTCCCACCTGCCCGAGGGCAAGGACAGGCCAGAGAAATGTGTCTCCAGCCAGGCTCCACCTCAGGGCTGCCACTCTGCTTCACTCTCCTCTAATGCTGGACCAGGCAGCATGTCCCCACCTTCTTTTAAGACAGACCAAGCAGAAATTCTTGTTGGTTTTGGGGGGGTTGTAGACTCATGATGCAGAGACACCACTGCTTCCTTCCACATGTACCCAGTTCAGGGGACCATGCATGTATCTGTCCATCCCTCTACACAAACCTTGTGATCTATCACGGAGTTAGCTTGTGCTCATTCTCCATTTCGAAGAAGGCAGTGAGCACTGCCAAGTGCTCCTCACTCAGCTGAGGGCTCTTACTGTTGCTGGGGTTTCTCTGGTTTTGCATTCAACTCCTTAGATTGGCATCAGGGTATCACATATCAAAATAACCACTGGTGAGGATTTACTGGCTTGCTCAGAAGAGAGGGTTCACCATACCTACAGCTGCATAATTTTACTGTAATGGAGTCTGATATCATATAGCCCTGGTTTCTACTTTCTAATGACTTGCTTACTGCTTTAGCACTGGGGCTTATGTCATGCTCGGCAAGTCCCCAGACTCTCCTCTAGGAGCCTGCCTACCCCTGAAGACTCTCAGCAATCATGGCTAAGTCAGTGCCACTGGACTGGACATACTTATTTTAAAATTTTATCAATTTTTTTGGCATTTCCAGCTAGTATGTCTCTGCTGGTAAAATCTATAAATGGTACAGTATGCTATCATGAATACAATCCACATTGGGAGTTATCTACTAGCTCACCTTTACTCCATCATGACTGCTGGGCACCTTGTCAAGACACACACACACTTAAACACACACTGTTAAGATCCTTTTCTCTTAACCATCTTTTTCTGCCCACTTGCAACGCTAACACTGGTTTGTTTTCATCAAAACCTGAGAAAATATGTGTTCTTTTGTAACACCACCAGGGCAAGCCATCTGTGGTGGGCTGGCAAACTCTGAAATTCAGGGCTGGGGCAGAAATATTTAGGAGTCAAAAAAAGCTGACTTGCTCAAGAAATTAAAGCCCTTCTGACAATCTTCCAGAGAGCCCCTGAGGAAAAGGGAGGGAACCAGAGAGACTCAAGGAAAATGGATGGGAGCCCAGTGTGGAGATTCACGCCAGAATGGTTCCTGGCCAAGAAGGAAGGTTGGCAAGCAGACAAATACAGGCTTTCATAGGCAGCATTGTAAACAAGACATTAAAAATATTAATCCATTCAGATTTCAAGCACCAAGATTAGATTTACTTAAGAAGCAGAATTATGCTGGTAATGGCTCCTCAAACATTTCAGCTGAATGTCAAAACTTTTGCTCAACTGTATCAAGTGAAAATACAAGGAGCTGTTGACACTACAATATTCAAACATTCAATCATATGGCAGGGCTGGAAAAACACAGAGGAAGGCAAAGGAATGCAGAAGCTCAAGCCCTCTCAAGGAAACTGCATTCACAAATTATTTTTACCTTCATTTCTACACCAAAATAATAAACTGAAGGGGTGAAATGGTTTCTCAAAACCAAGCTTCCTTTCAGAAATCTTTTCAAATAAAATGTAAATTACTTCTACCAAAATACTTTGTTTTCAAGTAGAAAGAGCAATTTAGAACAGAATGTCTTTCATGTGGAAGAAAGTTTAACTTTTGAACACATAGGACTTTAAAAAAAGTTTCTTCTCTCCTGCAGGAATCAGCATTTCTCCCTTTTCCCCTAAGAAAACATACACTTATTCTAAACCTGTTATTATTATTGTTTTTTCAAAAAAATGTATTGGAAAAGTCATTTCTCACCAAAGCAAACAGGTGTTCAGGAAAACTCAAGTACAGAAACCCATGCGTTTTTGGTGCACGTGGGAAGTGTCATGTCACCTTAAGCCTGGCTCAACCAGGAGACTCACAGGTCTTTTAAATACTGGTGAGCAGAGTTCACAAACTCCTCTACCAATGGGTGAGTGTGTCAGGGGAGGCCAATAGGGAAGATAAAGTGCCTTCAACAACGAGAAAAATTTGAGTTGCAATCACTGTATGGGATTCAGTAACTCAGTCAGGGGTCGGAAGATACCTATACTGGGTTAAAAGAAAGACTAATATTTGCTGTATTAACAAGGTTAATCCTGCACAGAAGTCCACGTGCACAGCCTGTGCCCTAGAGAGGTCTTTCTCCCTCTCTCAGTAGCACCGACAATCATTATAAAATGTCACACGTGGAGGAACTGAGATACCTCCATTCAAAGCACTAAAACCATTCTAAAGAAAAGGTTCATTTTCTCCATTATCTTTAGCCACTTAAAGAGCACATTAACTTGGTAAAAAAGGACAGGATAGAAAGCATCACAAGTCTTACGACCTAGGATATACTATATACCCTTCAGAATTGTATTTCTTATCAGGTTCTTAAAAAAAAAAAAGGACAAAAATAAAAATATTAAGAAAACCCTCACTGAGTTCTTTCTTGCTTATATCTGTGGCCACTCATAAAATAATCTTGAGATATCCACAGTATCTGAAATGGAAGATCTGAGCACAGGAAAACCTCAAAACAGAGATAAAGAAAGAAAAACTTTGTTCAGCTTAGGAGTGAAAAAAATAGATTAAACTTTAAAGAATCTGAAACTTTATAACAGTTTAAACATTTAAATGCAAATGAAAGAAGCAATAAATGAATTATAGAAATTCTGCAGCACTCCTGCCTGATCTTATGAATCATACTATGAAATTTGCTTTCTGCGCTCTCAATGGAACCAGAATGAAATACTGGCATCTCAGATACTTTAAAATGATATCCAAGCAGCACATTTAATAGCATTAATTTTAATAAGTTAGCATTCTGTCTCAGATGCATGTTTCAAAATGTTCTAGCTGAAGGTATTTTTACAAAAGCTATTTGCCTATTACCTACCACAACCAGTGCAACTTCACCGTCCAGGGAGGCATTTTCATCCCACGGAAGGAGAAACCATTAGAGAAACGCTGCTTGGCAAACAGTAGCTCACACACTGAAGCTGCAACATTATCCTGGCTTTCCTACATATTAAGCATAGGACTATGTTCAAAGTAAACATGTGGTCATAATTAAATAATAATTATGACTAACATTTGTGTAACACCATTCATCCAAATAGTTTAAAGCATTAGGTAAATCTGTAAACAAAAGGTCTAATCCTGCACCCTTTACTCACATAATACCATGCAGTTCAAACGGGCTATGTAGATCTTGTCTACACACAGACCTAATTGTTCTCAATTAACTCCATGTGTCAACACTTATTCCAGTGCGTCTCGTTCCTGTTTAGCTTAATTCTCTCACTGCTTACTACAGGTGAATGTACTGTTTCTACACTCTCACTGACTTAATATCACTTCTATAGACACTTTCTGGCACATTTCTACATGGATCCCACAAGGTTTTCAAAATCTTAACACAGCCTCACTTCTCCTACATGCTTCTAGTAAGACAAATATTCTTTTATAGATGAAGAAGCTCACTTGTTATTATTATGCTGAAGGGACTGCCCATCACATCTGACTTGCAACTGTAAACCCAGGACCTACAGTTTCTATTCTCATACCTTAATAACACAAATAGCCTTCTTCATCCATCATGCTCCAGACTAAAACCACAGGAAATGGTAAGAACAGGGGAAAATTCTGCAGTTTCTAAAAATGAAATATATTCAGAGGCAGACATGCTCAAACCACTTTTATGCATCTGTAGTATAAATGTTGTCTGTTACAGAGAATCAAAGTTTCTAACTGCATTAAAAAAAATAAATCAAGAACAACTTGTAGACCTTCCTGACAATTTAGTGTCAGTCTGCCTTCACAGTCAGACAACTGGAGAAGAAGGGGAGAGATCAGGAATACCTGAGTCAGATTTCATTTTGGCTCTGCTATGGACTGTTACTTAACTTCCTTGCTTCGGCTGCAGTATCTGCAAGTCAAGCAAAATCATCTCTTCCACTTACGGATCTTTTGCAATTGATGAAAATCCCTATGGCTCTTTGAAGACTAATACTGCTTACTAGTGCTAGCTGTTACTTAGCTTTAAGCGTTTTTTACCTTCTTGCCTTAAACTTTGCATAGAAGAAAGTCACTGCAACAACCCACTCGCACCACAACGTAGTGTATTTTCCTTCCAATTTTAATCCTGCTTTGCAAGAAGTATAAGTTTTAGCTCTTATATGTATTCCATGTAACTCTGGCATACATCGGAAAACTTTTTTTTTAGCACCAGACAAAAGCACTGTAAAATGTCATCTATTGCTGAATGTCAGCAAAGCTTACACTAGCACAGCAGTTAAATAGGATGGAGTTTTCCCCTTAAAATCTAACGGATTTAGACATTTCTCTGACATGTTCATGAAAAAAACCCCACAAACAAAACAATAACTGCATCACCTAAACACAATGTGGTTGAACCTGAAAAGAATCTCGTGTCACAACTGCTACACATAAAATCCTGCAACTGTTTTACACATTGTGGAAGGATTTCTGATGAATCTGAAAAAAGGTGCACGACTGTTCACTAGTAAAGACATGTCTCTCCTTGTTCACTGATAACACCTACAGTTAGGCACTCTTAATCCCATGTATAGATAGTGTTTGAGGACCCTATATGAGTGAATATTATTGGTATAATACACAATATGTTAACAGCTTTGCTTTAATAAGCAATGAAAAGGACATGTTCTATTAAAATGCACTGCCTTTGCATGCAAGGTTGAGGATGGGAAGGTTTGCTTCTCTCATCAGTTGTACAAGCAGCGTCTGTTGGCAGCACAAATGGGCAGCAGGCAGGGGTGTCCCGGGCTATGCTGTCTCCTGCCAGGACACCCAGAGCAGTGCTCCTGATCAACAGCACCTCTTCATTTATTTTTGCAGTGCCTAGGACAGGACTGCGGCTGTATGAACCAAACAGTCTCACCCCCTTCCCATAGACTGGATCTTGACAGCTGTGCAGAGACCACAGCTAAACACTGAGCTAAGGCAGAGAAACCAACAGCGAGCCCATTCAAAACCAGGCTGTAGCCTCCTCTATTCCTTATCTGTTGCCCTTGTTTTGGGGACAGGCCAAAATGAGCCCATAACCCTGCTGGCAAGAGCACTTTTGGCCCTGCTCCACATCTTCAGTTACAGCAGGGGCAGTCAGCACGGGGTCCAGACAGGGAAGGGCTCCTGTGGGAAAATGGGTGTCATGCTGCTGGGCACCACAGAGCTGCCTATAAATACAGAGACTCTTAACACTACCTCTTAGCACATCTATAATCCTGGAGAATTTGTTCACAGTAAGCTGTAAAACACACCACGCAGGATACCATTCACTGACGCACCACTAAGCACAGCACTGGAACAATTCATGCAAGGCTTTGATAGGGCTTCTTAGGGCACCAAATTTCAGCCAGGAGGGCTAAGAAACTACCTGAAGTGAAAATGAGTAGTACATTAAAGGAAAGCACACAGGACAAACAGCCTTGGTAGTTTGGATTTCCGGAGCTGCTTATGTGTGAAAAGCAATTATCAGATTTGACACAATGGCAGGCTAATCCATGCTTTCAATTCCCTTGCAGTGGTAACTGGTATTTGCTTGGAAAGCTTTTATGTTTAATGCTAGAAATGCAGAATCAATTCTGCCTGAGATACAAGGTATGATAGTTAAAATAGCCAAAAGTTTTAGTGAACATTATGGTAGGTTATAAACTGACATATCTCAGGATTGTTCCTGTTAGGAAAAACAGCAGTTCAAGAGGATAATAACCATTTCAGGCATCTTAGCTGAATGCCCATGAGTCACTGTTGGCTGTAAGTGCATCTAGAGAAGATAAGAAAAAATGTTCAGGGGCAGAAAGCAAGTAAAAACTTTTTCTGAATCTAATTAGGCCAAATCAAAGTACAAACTCCAATTTTTCTTTCATTTTTAAAACAGTCAGTTCTTATTGCTACAACTGCCTCTCACTATCATTTCCATCATTTATTTATCACATGACTCACTTATAAACACACTTTGGTACTATCCGAGTTTATCATACCACTGATTTTAAAATTTCATACACTGCTATTTTGGGCTCTTGCATCCCTGAACATGTAATACTCCAAATCTCTGCAAGCACAACATGAACATCCCCATGGTAGGTCTTTCTGACATGGAAGCAAATACAGCACACAGTAAATTTGCAACTAATATCAAAACAGTTCTTCAGACCTGATCAAAGCACTGGTTGCATTTAACACTGAACAGTGAATGGGTAGAAGCCACTCTTTTAAGGGAGATGAAATTTCTGAGTATAAAACACAGGACAGATTCTGATGAGATCCTTTTGTTAGTCTATTTTCACTGACAGATCTTCTCTAGGCTGAATGGAAAATGACTACAGTGATTCCTACTGATCTCATATCTAAGCAGAGAACATTCCATACTATTCTCAAAGTAAATTTTGAAACCTTCATTGTTCTGGGGTGCAGCAATCAAGAAAAAAAATTTACCAGTGTCTTCAGGCAATTTCTACCTCATTAGGATGTAGCAGAGGCCATTCTCCACACAGAAATTCTCTGCTATTTGTCTTTGAAATGCTGCATACCATGACACCTCAAACCTTCACAATGAAAACTTTCATGAAGGATAATCTGATCAGATTCTTTTTTATTGAATGGGTATATTACAACTTGAAGCTAATAACCAACTTACCTTCCATTAAGATATCCCTTTCTAAAAGAAGAAAAAGGTATATAATCTAAAAAGGAAACCTGAAAATTAGCCTAAATTTTAAAATAAAATATAAAATGTGGTGTTCCTACCTTATACCTGCATCACCTTCTAATAAATGCCATGCAGCTGTGGGAGGGCATTTTCAGAAGGGAGGAAAGTCCTAGGAAACAAAATGCTTTTAGTAGAATTCTGAATGGTTTCATTGAGTATTTTTAGCCTGGCCTCTTGAGAAGCTCTGCAAACATTTGCAAAACTCTAAAACAGAGCCAGGGTTATGTCACTATCTTTGGTACAAATAATTTGCTAGGAACTATTTTGTTCTGGCACAGGGATATATCAAGAGAGGATGCGTGAACTGGCTGGTTTTCTTTTGGATTAATGTTGTTTGTCAACTCAAGGCTGTCTTTATGAGGAAAGAGAGAGGTGCCAAGAAGTACATTTCACCATGCCAAAATTAAAGGGAGGAGTTCGAAACAATCTTTTATTACCTAATTAGTTTTATCAAATGACACAGATCAACTAACAGGAGATAACTAAAAGGAAAAAGGGGTCTAATGAAAAAGTAAGTTATCAGCTGGATGCTCTCCAGAAAACAATTATCTCTCTAGGTAAACAAGTACTACTGTTGGGAGGTCAGACACAAAATGCAAGGAATGGAGGTCTTCTCAGGATACCAGCCCTCAGTGGAGTTGAAGCAGACGAAAAAAGTAGTGGAATAAACTACACTGAGATGAAGGGCTGACTTGTTATAAAAGAGGCTGGTATCTTTAGATAGAATTATTCCTATCCGGCCTATAGATATCCCACCAGCTGTGGGCTTCTTTTAAGCACAAATCAAGTACAGATTGCCAGATCAATACCTCTATTCAAAATGAAAATTAGGACTACAATAAGAAAAGCCACATTCACTTGATCAAGAATAAATTACCAGAATAAGTTTTTTACAGCTCATAGGGAAAATGGCAGCTCACTGATCTTATTTTATCTTGATTGCCCTCCTAAGACCGGAAAGGATGATCACAAAAAGAAAGATGTAATTTTAATGGACATTCCGCTTTATTCAGAATAACCAAATGTAGTATTTGTAAGGTCACGTGTATTTAGGTTTCCTTTCCATTACTTTCCCAATTGCATGAACTAAACTAGTCAAACCATTCAAACTCATGTGGCTCACACTCAGATTACATCAACTTTTAATTCCTAATTTGAACCATACTTTCATGTTTCCCATTATTATTTGCTTATCTAGTATATATCTAAAATATGCAAAACTCACCCGATTATTTTAGCTAGTAAAATGACACCAGCCACACAGAACAGCACAAAGACATTTAAGAAGCCTGGCCCGGAAAATAGAAAAGCCAAAAATGAGAACTTCAAGACTTGTGCCCCCCAGCAGCCTGAAGAGATGCAACATCAATTTTTACAAAAAATCTTTGAGAATTGTAAATGATGCAACAGGAGAGTTTTATTATGCTATTCTTTCTCTTCATCTTTCCTCTTATCCATCATCAGTCTCTTCAACAACAGACAAAGAACTTATGGGAAAATGCTCTGTCTCTTGAGATCTGCAGTTCTACCTTCACTGCAGGGCTGTGGGGACCACAGGAAAGTTTCATGTATACTTACAATATGCTGTAGCAAGGACTGATAGGTGCAGAACTATGAGAGAAACCTAAAAATCAGTCACTCTAAATGGGAATAACAACCACTGCCATCCCAGAACTATGTCAAGAGTGGGCATAAGATGTTACTGAGGACTTGGCACATCCTGGGTAGAGCTGAGTAGCACTGCTGGGAAAGAGCAGTTCTGTTAGCATGCCTTTCCCTGCTGAGAAATGCTGAGTTACAGACCAAGTCCTAGTTCAGAGAAAACATCCTGATGACCTCACATCCAGCAGAGAGCACCTGCAGGGACTGAGGCTTCAGACTAGACTTAAATTGCTGATCCCGACTGTCATGACCCTTTCCATAGGAGTGCTGACATTCTCATCAGCTTGCACATGGAATAGGTATCACCATTTCTCTCTCTAAATGGACTTACTAGAGCATTGGATTTTGGGGACTCTACAGCAAGATAGTCCAGGAAAAATAAAAGAAAAAAGAAAGAGAGAGCACATTACAGGAATGCAAATCAGTGAGCTCATGCAGGCACAAATAGAAAGCAGGTTTAGCTGAGGAATGAAATAACCAGTAGATGAACTTACTCCATCTGCCATACACCTTTAAAGCCCTGCAAAGAAAAGACTGTAAGATTCATGGCCTACAAAAGATTCCAAGTGACTCCGCAAAGAGTGGGGATCTTCTCTGCCAAAATCAGTTAGTCTTCACTTTCCTCCAGTCAGTCCTTGGCTGGCAAACCTTAACCACTGCAATATCCAGGCCTACACATGGATGAGGTCACTAGCCATGATCAGCACATCAGCATGTGTGGTGCAGATCTTCATGCATATGAGAGACAGCTTCTCCCCTAATGTATGATCCTTCACTTCCACAGAACGGGGTGGTACCACTGTACTCTCTTTTCTCCCTGCCTCATCACTGCCTCCTTCTTGTTCTTTTTACCATTACTTCCCCTTATGTTGGAACTGACTGCACGGCATGGTGCCATTGTACTGTGGCAAAATCCACCTTGGCTCTGGCCACCTTGAAAAGACTAACAGAGGAGAAAAAACTGGCCAAACCAGGACCATGAGCAGAACCAGAAAAGTATCACAGAATCACAGAATATTCAGAGTTGGAAGGGACCCACAAGTATCATGGAGTCAAACTCTTGGCCCTGCACAGGACATCCCCAAGAATCATGCCATGTGTTGTCCAAGTAACCACTGCCACTCTCACAATGATTGCCTGGAGATTCAGTCAACCACCTTGCTTCTTCCAAAAGAACTTGACTGAACAACAAATCAGTACTTTAACTACACATCCTTTCTCTCACTAAAGGTTTCTAGCAGCCTTTGATCATATGTGCTGTGCACAGACACCCAATTTCCAAACGCTCTGCTTACTTTTTTCTCGTAACCCTTTCTCTCCTGTGTGCCTGAAGCCGCAGGTATCTACTATATCCAGCTGAGAACCAAGTAGCAGAGGATCCTGGACTCAAATTTCCAAATCCAACTCTTTAATGCTGGACAAGGAATTTCTGGGTTCAGTTAGGCCATTCAAATTTAGATAGCTCTACCTATGACATTGTGAGAAGACTCTTCCCATAAATGGGTACATATCTCAGGGTGCAGCCAGAATAACCTCCTGTGATCATCATTCCTCCACGCCTACAGCATTCCTTCAGACAGCTCCTCTGAAAATTATAAGCTTTAAGGCAATGTTCTCTGCACACCACCTTCCTTCTTTGTGTCTCCCTGGGAAGTTTCAGCCTTCCTGCCCCAGCAACCCTGACATCAGACTTGTTCTGGTGGCACAATGTGAACCCATCAAAACAAATAAGCTGAAGGAAAGGTGTTCATGCTTACTGGTGCTTTTCCATGGCATGCTGGCATATTCAATCTGGTCCTAGGAGTACTAAGGCTAGATGAACTGTATCACCAACCCACAGTCACAGTAAATACCAACGTTTGGGAAGCATGCCTGAATATAGGAAAAAATATTTTAAGGAATGTGCAAAAGAGAGGCCATCCAAAAAAAAAAAAAGCCTCACTTGACCAGATCGCTGACCTTGTCTAGGAATGCAGGTACTGTACACAGGAAGAAAGTTATCTGTGCTCAAGTTGCAGTTAACACCCAGATTCATAAGCTGTTTTCCACAAGTAAAACCTGTGTGTAAGGTCAGAAGGAAGAAATCACACTGCATTATGGATCAGCTTATTGTTTAGGTCACACACACAGAAATATCAAAGGCTTTTTGAAATTAATAAGGCATGATTATGTGAGGCAAATGTAATGAAAACACCACAGAGTCTCCTAGTCTTCCTCTGACTCCCACTGTGAACAACGCAGTATGGAGACAAACAAAATCATGTATTAGAAGAATGAAGAGTGAAGGCTTTCCACTAACTTATTGTGTTCTGGAACCATTAATTGCTTGACAGCTTTCTATGTCACAATTACTGAGCTTTTATCTGATGAATTTACTGTGCATTTTTGAGGATGAACAAAAAGTTTGTAATTCTTCAAACATGTCTAACAGGAATAGTTATAAAGGACAACTGAGCATTACAAAATGCAATCTACGCAAACAGATGATAAGCAATTAACAGGTTTAACAATACATGCGATTAGCTGCAGTCATATTTAGATAGAGTGACACTTATGCACATTAAGTGGATTATTTAATTAAGTGATATGCATTTTAGCAGAAGACACTGGATGAGAGTGTGTGCAAGTTGCATGCATGTTGAAAAGAAAATGTTCTTGCGAATTCAATACACAAAGATGGGAACTGTGACAGACTGTTACTAAGGATTATCCAATACTTTCCATAAAATCTGATTTTCACCTGCTTATAATTTTGCTAGACTAATTGTTTGGGCTGAAACTTTCCACACTGGATGTGTGCTTCAGGCTATTTTTTTCTTACATTAACAAAAATTGTTCAATTATTTCCAAGATAAAAGCTAGGGGAAAAAAAGACACTGTTTTACAATGAGAAAATATTAACTGGTACCTCCTCCTTCAAGAATCACAGAATGGGTAAGGTTGGAAGGGACCACAGTGGGTCATCTGGTCCAACCTTCCTACTCAAGAAGGGCCATCCTAGAGCACATGGCTCAGGATTGCATCCAGACAGCTCTTGAATACCTCCAGTGAGGAAGAATCCATGACCTCTCTGGGCAATCTATTCCACTGCTCAGTGACTTGCACATTGAAGTCCTTCCTAATATACAGGTGGAACTTCCTATGCATCAGTTTTTGCCCATTACCTCATTTTACTGGTTTCCACAACCGAGAAGAGCTTGGCTCCATCATCTGGGCACTTCCCATTGATGTACTTGAATACATTAATGAGGTCCTCTCTCAGTCATCTCTTCTTGAGGCTGAACAGGCCCAGCTCCCTCAGCCTTTCCTTATAAGTGAGGTGCTCCAGTCCCTTCACTGCCCTCTGCTGGACCTGTTCCAGAAGCTCCTGAACTGAGGAGCCCAGAAGAGGACACAATACTCCAGGTGTGGCCTCACAAGGACTGAGTAGAGAGGCAGGATCACCTCCCTCGACCTGCTGGCAATGCTCTTCTTAATGAATTCCAGGATTACGTTGGCCTTCTTAGCCACAAGGGCACAGTGTTAACTCATGGACAGCCTGTTGTACACCAGGACCCCCAGGTCCTTTGCCGCACAGCTGCTCTCCAGCAGGTCAGTGCCCATCCTGTACTGGTGCTTGGTGTTACTCCACCCCAGGTGGAGGACACTGCATTTGTCCTTGAATTTCAGGTGGTTTTGTCTGTCCATCTCTCCAACCTGTCAAGGTCCCTCAAAAGGGCAGTACAGCCCTCTGACATGTCAGCAACTCCTCTCAGTTTCGTATCATCAACAAACTGAGAAGGCACTCTGTGCCCTCGTTCAAGGCATTGATGAACAAGTTGAACAATACTGCGTCCACTATAGAACCCTGGAGGACACCAGGAGTGACTGGCCTCCAGACAGACTCTGCCACTGATCCGGACTTTCTGAAATCTGCCACTCAGGCAGTTCTCAATCCATTCATCCAACCCACACTTCTGTAGTTTCTCTATGAGGATGCTGTGAGGTTCAAATCCAGGTGCCTTCCTGGCACACATCCTGCTACCCGCACAGACCAGGCACCAGTGACCATGTTTGGAAAAGCAATATCTTTTATTAACATGTCGCTCCCTTGGGACACTGCCTAGGCTCCAGGTCAGCTGCCATCTCGCAGGGTTTGGCCTGATGCTGGCAGTGGATGCTAATCTTCCGGCCGTCCTGACATGCAGGGGAACCGGAATAGCCTGCGCAGGGCACGGAGCATCCGCCTGAAGCGTGAGGGCCTTGGCTTGCAGGGAGTCTGCTGCTCGCTGTGGGGATGGACTTCCAGGCAGTTGGGCAGGCAAGAGGGGCCGGGGC
>NW_008651315.1:0-20687 GCF_000695815.1 Acanthisitta chloris
GGCCCCGCGGACAGCAGCGGGAGGATTCCCTGCAGCAGCACCTCCCAGCCGAGCGCAGCACCCACAGCTCGAGAAAATCCGTGCCCGGGCTGGAGAGAGGCCAGGCGGGGGTAGCGTGTGTCACAGGCGACGAAACAGAGGAGCAGGCAATTAAGGAACAAACAAGGGGAATCGAGTGTTGCTTTTTTATTATTATTTTGACTGTATTGTGCAAAAGCAAGGGGTTTCTTTCTATGTGGTAAGCAAACTTACAGAGGGATTTGGTAACTGTGGTGGTTTCTCTCCAGACTTACTCTCTATAAGGCCAAGCAGCCCTCTGAAGGTGTACTTCCCTATGACAAACTAAGGCGTTTCATACAGATGTGGAAAAGTTTAGTTCATTAACACATGTGTTCATTCTGCTTCCAATGGTGACGTTGGCAATTGTGAAGATGTCGGACATTTCCCAGCATAAATGCTGTATTTACAGATGCCTGTGACTGTCAAGCTTCAGCTGAAATTTTCCAGCCAAATGCTTGTTTCACGCTGGGCCCACGAAACGTGATTTTGCCGAGACAACCCTGTTGGCTGGAGAGCTGGAAAAAATAGTCATGTAACCTTGATGTTATTCTTGTAAGTAATAAATCCCTGGTGTAGACCTGCACCTGAGCAGGTAAAAATGGCTTTGCAAGGCATTTTTCTGGTCTCTGCAAAGGGGACTGCTCAAGTCCAGAGAAGGGCAACAAAGCTGATAGAGTACAAGCCCCATGAGGAGCAGCTGAGGGAGCTGGGGTTACTTAGCCTGGAGGAGTGCTGAGGGGTGGTCGTATTACTCTCTAAAACCACCTGAAAGGAGGCTGTAGCCAGGTGGGAGTCAGCGTCTTCTCATGGGCAGCCAGCAACAGGACATAGTCTTAAGCTGCACCAGGGGAGGTTTAGGATGAACATTAGAAGGACTTTCTTCACAGAAGGGGTGATTACACATTGAAATAGTAATGCACAGGGAGGTGGTGGATTCACCATCCCTGGAAGTGTTTAAGGAAAGACTGAACAGTCGTGCTTAGTGCCGTGGTCCAGTTGTCATGACCCACCTGTAGGGGCTGTGGTGTTTGCTATCAATTCTCATCAGGCTGAACAAAGACACAGGACCATGTATCAGGGAACTTCAGGCTGTACAGTAGCCATAACTCCAGCAACCAACCCAATATTTAAACCCTAAAGGTGTTAGCAAATGAGCTCTTAGACAACTGACTTTCACAAGAGTGGACGATAACAAGCCCTTAATTTATACGGTATAGTACAGTATAGTAACTTCTCAATTCCCACAACGAAGACACACTACCACTTTTCACAATCTCCCCACTCCCACAATAAGCTTCAGTGAAGAGTATGGGGGTAAAGTACAATAGCCATGGTTTGGCCAAGAAAAGCAAGGGGAGAGAGAGAGATAAAGAGAGAAAAGGGAGAGAGCCAAGGCAGAAAATCACCTTAGATCGATCCCACATTGCCATGTGGGTGTCCTGGAGCTGGAACAAAGCATGAGAGTGAAAGACATAGAGACGACAGGGAGATAGCAGGAAAAAGAGAGCAATGGGGCCTGATCTGCTCCCTTTTATAGGTAACCTGGTGCAGCCTCTTGTGTAAACTAGACTTTTCGTGCCATTCTGTTCATGTGTGCACAGGCCCTTCAAGCCTCCTCCAGGGAGTGACTCAAGGGGCAGGAGGAGGGGGGTGAGCAGGAGTCTCCAGGTGAAGCAGGAGCATTGGCTCAGAACACACTGCCCACCGCCACAGGACCCTCTGCTCTGATCACATCTTACCTGTCATTACAGTCAGAATATCTGAGACAGAATATGCTTATGCCTGGTCCTCCACACTAATTGACATGGTGGTGTTAAGTCATAGATTGGACTCAATCATCTCCGAGGTCTTTTCCAACCTGATTGATTCAGTGACTGCTCAGAAGTCCAATGGAGTGTCACTGCTCAACAAGACAATGCCATAGTTGTGTGACTGAAACTGGACAGGCAAATATGGGGTAAAATGCTTTTGTCTGTTACACAGACCAAGAGCTCATTAAGAGTCAGCGAGAGTCACCTGATGAATGGTAACCAGAGGAATTCAGTCATGGTTTTGAGCCCTATTTCTGCATACTCTTTAGTCATTCATAGCAGATGGATTGTGACAGTTTAAGATATAATTGTCTGTTACACATCCATCCCTTTGGCAGGGACTGCTGCTGTCACAGTTAAATACTACACATGCTACAGTAGGCAAGGCCAAACAGTTTAGTTTAAATAAATTAATCCACTGAAACAGATACAGGAATTCCAGCTCTTTTGAAAAAACATCTTTATACTGGGCCATATACTTTGGCAGAAGGCCAGAGCAGATACAAGGAAGCAGTAATCTCTTCTTTCTCTTTTGTTAGACCTCCTAGCCTGTAGGAGTGATTGTGGCTTCCTGTACTGATTCAGAACACATTTTAAACAGCAAAAGTGGAAAATCTGCCAGTCTCATGTCCCTAATGTAAACAAGGCACAGCTGTAGATGAGTTTGCTATATCTTAAATAAATTTGGGCACTGACATTTATCAAACCATGCCGTATAGTCTACATTAGTGAAAGCTGAAACAGAATCAGATAGCTGCTCTCTACCACAGCAAGTACCCAACAAGGAAGCAGCAATAAAGGTCGAGAGCATTAGAACAGATGATAAGATCCAAATACCAAATTAAGGAAAACACATGACCAAAGTAAGAAGAAATGTAATAATCTTTGAACTAAAGAATTAACTGTATTTCATATGGATAGGGGAAATGTGTTCAGCATTTGCAAGATAATGTATCAGTTGGAATCAATTTTGAAAACTGACATTCCTAGAATGTACAGTTAAGAGAGATAATCAGTGAGAATTTCCCAGAATTGCTTGTCTCCACCCATATCATTTATGTAAACATAATTCTGCTGAAGAATAATGAAAAAGTATGTTTTACAGTCTTCTCAAGAATCGCCTTGGCAATGGCTCTACCAGAAGTGTAATGGGTTGTAAAGAGCACTGTAAATTTTTGTGTTCTGACTCAAGATCTGCTTGAGGTAAGTTCAAGTAAAAATTTATGTGGTTCCTGTAATGCTTTGCAAAACTCAGTTTCATAAAGTTGTGCTACTTCAGGAGGAGCTCAGGTTTTGTTTTTTTAAAAAAATTACTAGCCTTCACAGCAACAGTGCAAAGCATCAAAAAGTCAGTGTAGAGAGTCTGAACATTTTAGTACAAAAGCTGAAGAGGAACAATTTTTTACTTTTTTAAATAAATGCTTCCTTTTTTTAGTACCTGGATTAGCTTTGTGTTGATACATTTAACCATGGCAAAATGATTCGACTTCTCTTTTATAGCAACCCAAGCCCTACAAGCAGTTCTGCTCTCAGCAGATTCCATTCAAAAGTGGAAGTCTCTGTAAATGTCCAGTACTGCAGTGCATTAAATGACTACTGCTGTGTATCTTTAACAAATGAATAATTATCAGTATGGGATGATATTAAAAGTCTGGAATGTCTTCTTGGAAAACAACAGCTAAATATACTCTTAGTATTACCACAGTGCATTGTGAGTTAGTTTCTGAAAGGTTGTTAAAATAAAAAATAACTCAGTGGAGTGATAGGATACATGTTAAATTCGTCCCTTTTCCAAGTAAAACAATTAGCTTTCTAACTGCCAGTTTTAGAAACTTGATTTGACATATGCTATCTAGCTCAGGAACATTTGCACCCCCTACTTTGAGTCTTAAAGCTTTTTAATTCCCGAGCCCTAAGATGTTTGCCATAGCTCATTTGTCTCATGACAACACGGCAACGTTAATTACTTTAAGAGCCATAATTTTTGTGTTTGCTAATCTTTTTTTTATTTACCAGCATTGTACTCGTGCCTTACTTTTTATGCCTTTAGGTCATTTTTCCATGCACTGAGCTGGGCATTGGGTTCTAGCCTGTGTTGACTTGAAAGACAGAAGTCTATCCCACAGCAGTAGAAGCCCTTTATAGCCATGCAAGTACTTCTAATTCAGTTGACCTGGTGACCTGAAGCATCCCTGCTGTGAGATGGCAGAAACTACTGATGGATGTTCTTAAAGGCAGATTGTGGAAGCCCATCCCAGCTGTGACTTAATGCTACTAGACAAGAAATTGCTGTGGACCTGAAGCTTATTTTCTGTTAAGGAAAAATATTTTGCATCAGCTTGCAAATGTTATAGCAAAATTGAACCAGCGCCATTAACTAAGCGAGTTTTGCTCCTTCAGTTACACCATTAAGCTCACAATTCAGCACCAGTATAACACCTGAGTTTTAGACGGAAACATATTTATACAATTGTTCCATGCAATATGTGTTCATGATAGAAATGTGGATACTCAAAATTAATTCAGCCATTCCCCATGGTACATATCTTGAAGTTCAAATTCTCATTCTGCCACAGAACCTGATTTTCCAGTTCCTCTTATAGTGCAGTTATGATTTGAAAATGTCATACAATTCTTATAAGATGAAGATTGTTAACCTGAGCTTCTATTAAAAAAGCATTTTACAAAAATGCACTAAAAACAAAATTTTGGCTTATCGAAACCAGCCCAAAAATTACACTTCAATTAATATATTGTTTTGCTAATAAAAGCAAAAACAGTTTTCAAAGTCAGTGCTTCCAATTAAGGCATTTCCAACACGTGAATACTTTGTTTTCTTTGACTTGCAATGGCTGTTTCAAAACGTAAATTACTTAGGAGTTAAAAAAAAAAAAAAAAGACAAAATAAAATTTAATAATCTGAAGACATTTTGACCGACTTAATTTGTCCTGTCTTTCATCTCACAAATTAAAGGTTTTCTATGCAAGCCTTGCTATTATGGTTAGAAAAAGGCAGAGAAATGTATTTTTTTCCTTACAGGAAAGTTAGTTCCCTTGTAGCAGGGCTTTATTGAGAAATAGTATTTATGGTCTCATGGATGCCACAACTCAGGTTGGTTTTGGGAAATTGTACTTAATCACTAGAAAAGTCTATTTCACTACAGCTGTAAGCCCCTACTTACTGTGAAACTGGGAAATTGTTCTAAGAGACATTTTCACATGAACTTACATGCAAATTGATTTACAAAGCCCAGACAGACAAGCCTAGCCCAGATTTTTCAGAGAAAAATTCCCTGAAACATAATTGTCATAAGTGATAACTGATTTACTGCTATGCCAGCAGCTCATGATGTTGTATAAATCAGGTCTGACTTACAAAATTGCCTGTTATAATCCATCTAATCAGAACCAACAAGGAAGGATGGAAGGAAGGGACTGAGGAAGAGAAGCAGGATAATCATAAATCATTAACCTAACAGAGAAAGCAACTGTTGTAAAAAGAACATTCCCCAGAATGTCCAAAGACTCAGTTGCAAAAAGGTTATTCAAATAGTTTTGTGCATAGCAGAGAAAACTGAGACAAATATCCATTTAAAAACTACAATATGCCTACTCAAATTAGTGTGTTAGATATCATAGAATCAGAATGATTTTCTTTCTTTTCCAGTGTTACTGAGAGACCAGTCTCATCATTCTTGCTTTCAACAAGTACTTCCACGGAAATACTCAGGCAAGCACATTGAATGCGAGTCCATGGGCTTCATACAAGTGTACAAACAACAGATCTATCATGTGATGGTTCTTGTCAATGTGAGGAAGAAGCAGAATTTGAACATGGACCCAAGCAGTGGTCTTTGTCCCCACTCCAGTCCTGCCACAGGCAGGGCAAGCAGCTGACACTTTAATTCTCCTATCCCCTTAACAGCAGCTTGGAATGTGACTCAATGGCATGGGAGAGGAAACAAAATGTAACTCTTGGGAGTCAAAGTAAGCCCTCTCTCCAGTCCTGCAATGAGGTGTGCAATGCTTCTCCTCTGAGTAAATCACTTCACTAGCAAGAGCACCTTTCTACTTATTTACACAGTTTACTTTGGTCTGTCACCTGTTATGCACTCCTTGTAGATTAAGGAAAATAGTAACTGATGTGTTGAAGTCCTACTCCATGTGCTGTTTTGCTAGATGTCTGTCTAGACCAAACCAGGCACTGCTGTGCAACAGCTTGTGCTGAATGCCTGAACTCCAGGACATAATGGACACAGTTCTGAACAAATTACAGCCTCTCATTAGACAGCCTGTCTGGATTGGCACATAGGGAACAAGGGTGGAATAAATGCTTAATTGATAAAGGGGCTGTAAGTAATACGTGGTTCAAGTTTTTGCTGGTGTTGTTCAGTAATCATTGCTCAACAGCTGCTACATTCAATCACTCCAATAAGCTGTAAAGTGTGTGTAATTATTTGGGCACACACTAGCCACCAATAGGAGTTAGGACATCTGCAGAGAGCATCTTCTGGGAAGAAAGTCTGTATTATTCACTTGAGTTTACATTTACACACAGATGCAAGATTTTTTTTTCTATGTGGGGATTAAAAATAAATTAATACCAGAAAGTTTAGGCTAGAATGATGAACTGTCAGCACATGCAATGTTTGTTGCTGTCATTTAATTAAGTATGGATTGGGAAGTAACATGATTCAAGGATGGAAAGAGTTATAATGGGGTTGAGTAAGGGAAAAGATAGGGACAGGAAAGAGGTACATAGCCTAGTGGTCTCCTTTTTTGAACTCTGTTCAAGAGCCTGCCAGAGTTCAAGAAGCATTTAGACAATGCTCTCAGGCATATGGTGTGATTCTTTGGGCTGTCCTGTGCAGGGCCAGGAGTTGGCCTTTGATGATCCTGTACGACCCTTCCAATTCAGAATATTCTGTGATTCTGGTGGGAGTAGAAGGCAGTTGGAGAGGACACTTAGTGGTATGATCCCCTCCTGCTACACCATAAATATGCTTCAATCTAGTCCAGAATGAATGTAGCAGAGGTGCAATCCAAAAAAACCCCAGAGGTATTGAATGTATTGTGTGTGAGTTCATCACAAAATCTGGAAATATACTTGAGCCATCTAAAATACTAACATTCTCAAGTGTTAACATTTTGCAATTAAACTCCTGCTCGGGAAGTGACAGAATCTCTGAGTCCAACATAAGCTCTGTATAGAAATGCTGAATATGGAAGGATGATTCCCACCTTTAGTTTTGCCCACTTTCAAGAGATTTATACTCTTTTTCTAACTGGAAAATTCACAGAATATTCAGAGTTTGAGAATAAGTTAATCTTACCTTATGTACAATTAAGTGTACAGTCACCACAGTCTTGCTAGACTATGTGACAGAGATAGATATGTTCTCTTTAAGAAGCTGTTTGTACTGCCAAGTAAGCACCATGTTGTCAAGGCCTGATTTAGCAGGAACTTACTCCAAATGCACTGTGGAAGCCTTGCACTTCCATTTATGGTGATTTATCAATTATGTCATGAGTTAAGAGTGGAAATTTTATCCATATGATTGGTATTCCAGCACATGATATGCAAAGAATAAAACATAACCTACAAACCATTCCTTGTTAGGAACTTCAGTGATAGGACAAGGTTAATGGATTTGAACTGAAGGAGGGGAAATTTAAGTTAAATACTAGAAGAAAGTGTTTGACTATAAGGGTGGTGAGACACTGGAACAGGTTGCCCAGGGATGTGGTGGCTGCCCCGACCCTGACTGCATTCAAAGCCAGGCTGGATGAGGCCTTGTGCAGCCTGTTCTAGTGGGGAAGTGTCACTACCCATGGCAGGGAGGGTTGGGACTAAATATCTCTAAAGTCCATTCCAACCCATAAATTCTAGGATTCTATGTTTCTATTACTGCAGTCCTGCAGATTGCAGGTCTGATTTTCAGAGGTCCAAGAAATAGGTACCACCACTGCACCCAATGAGAGTGACGTGATTAAGCCTTCCAGGCTGTAATTCTTGGATGACATTATGTTCTCTAACTATGGCAAAATATGCTTTACAGATATTGCCAACTGAATGGCCTCCTCCACATCATGACCCACTTGTACACTGCAGAATCCTGGTGGACAAAGTACTTCAAGGTCTCAAGTCCACTCCTTACAAGCAAACATGTTCTCTGTCTATGTCCATTCTTCTCTGTGGTGGAATTACTGAGTAAAATTAAAATCTCAGCTGAGACACAATGGTTTGATCCTGGAAGCTGGGCAGTGATACTACAGAAATGAGATATGCATTCTCAAGTATATCCTGCCTACCTATCTACCAGCCCAGGGATGCTAGGTAGTAAAGGTAACAGAAAACCTGATGGCTTTCTTGCTGTACTAACAGATTAGTACATGAAGCAGACACTGAATTTTTAGGAGAGATCTACTGCCCGTCCTTCTGAAAAGCACATGATTTTTAATATTAATGGAAGCATATAAAAAGGTTAAAAACACAGAGGAAGAAATGTTCCCCTGGCACCCTTTCTGGTAACAAACACAGCTGAAGGAAGGTACACAGTCAACATAATGATTGTTTGGTATAAGGATTCCTTGTCTTATATGTACTGGCTTTGGTAAGAAAAGCAAAATGTCATCACCCTGCTCTGAGTCACAGTGTTTCTTGACAAGAACACAAAACTGAAACTACACAGGAACACAAAAATAAATAAATAAATAAAGGTTTTATTTGTAAGTTTCCCTCATCTCACCAACCAAGTTCACTGCACTTCTAGAAAGCACTTTGAGACCTAGGGATTAAAAAGCCCTGTTTTAGGGGAGGGTCCTAGACAGAAATCCAGTGATTCCTTAATAAGTGTCTATATCATGGATTTGATCACTTTGCATAGCTGCTTAAAGGTTTACTTTGGGGGTTTTTGCACTCACTGAAAAAGGCATAGTTAACTTCACTATGCTGGCTGTTTCTGACCCTGCCATTTAAGGGAATACTTTTGAACGAAGCACTTGAGGTTTTTCTCCTGCTAAGAGTCCTCCTCTCTCTCGTGTTGAGGGTCAAGTAATTTTTCAGCATACATACTCTAAATTCTACCTGCCAAACTGATATTGCCAAGAAACTTGTTTTATCTTCTGACAGTAGCTGATGAAAAGAATAATTTCTTAGAGCAAACATACCATGTCTGCTAAACAACCTTTTTGTATCCAAGTGACTGTTTCTTTGGCCACCAAGGAGGTTAGACAGACATAAATGCAGTGCTTTAAAATGATAAAACCAATTCAGAAGGAGCCATTGACTAAAGTCCAGAGAAAAATCACACAAAATGAGTCAAAGGTATAAATTCAAGATGCCTCAAGAGATTAACCACCGAGAACCCTGCCTAGCTGCAGATGCCTTCGTGAGATGTAAAAAGTGGTCAAGCAGCGCCTCCTTCTGTGAGCATGTCTGCTCTGTCTTGACTTCTGTGAGGCTCTGTTCACAGGAAAATTCTGATTTGTTTTTCCCTTCTTCATCCTACGTATCCTCTGGCTCATCTCTTTCAAGTTCGCTCTCATTTCTCACGACCTGCAAGCCAGGAAGGGTGCTTAGTTAGGGATAACCATTTGGACGTATGCCTTTGGAAACTTGTCAGACAAACCAGCTTCTCAGTTTTTGTGTGCCTTCCACTCCTGATCTTGCCTGACATTTCGTCTGGTCTCAGATAAATCTGGGGTAACTTCAGATTTTCTTATTTAGGTTCTGTCTAAGTGGAACAAAAGTTTGAAGTCCTGTGCAAAATGAGTGTGGCTGTACCTGGCTATTGTAATAAAAAGCTAGCTAAAATAAAGTAATTAATTGCAGGTGTTAAGTAGAGCATTTCCTTAAGATTTCCAGAGACACTGAGTTAATGTATATATTTATAACTGCAGTCCACATCTGAGTTGAGGTCTTTGGAGCCTACGACAGCAAAAATGAATCTGTTGTGGTACTGCCTTGAACTAGTCTGCCATATTTAGACCACAATGCTTTTAGAGAAGTAACATGCTGATGCATTCACTCTAGAATTACACGTCCTTTTTCCCAGGATTATTCTCTTGCACAGAATTAGAGGGCTATTTCTACCTACCTCTTTCACTGAGGGTGGAGGTTTGACTTGCTCCTGTCAGCCTTTGCCTGTCAGCTTTTACTTTGAATCAGATTATATCAATGATGTCAAATCCTTTCCAGTCTCTTCAGGGCCACATGATTAATCATTAAACACCCTACAAAATTGGCAGTTTCCTGGGTTTTCTGGACTTTTTTTTTTTAGTTTTTCTCCAGTGTTGAAGCTATCCCTGCCTTAACACAAAATAACTCTTGTGGGGTGATCTTGGTCCAAAGCTTACAAGCTTGTCTTTCAGTCTTCCTGAGCTCACATTCAAATGGAAGGTGCTGGAAGCATAGTTGATAAAATATGACAATTTAATTTTCTTCTTTATAATACACATTGTTATAACAGAGATAGTTAAAAAGAGCCTCGACTTGGAAGTGGGTCTTTGAGGAACCCACAACACTTTGTCTTCATGTTCTCTTAACAGTATATTATGACATAGCATCATTTCTCATCCATCCTACCCTTTCCTGCTACTTGAGTAGTAGATTACAGATGAGAATAAAGATGATTTGAGAGATACTTCAAGATTTCATGTGTCACTGTCCATCCCGTAGTATCAGGAATATCTCGGGGGGGGGGAATAACACTCAGTACTTAAAACAGTTTTTCAAGATTGTGATTAAAGCTCAACCCTCTTCCTATGGTGGTGGAGGTGGAAAACTAAAACCTACTTTCTCAGGCACCTTTGACACCATAATTCAATCTGCAATGATGTCAGCAAAGTCCTTCATCAAAAACATGAAGTCAGTATTCTCTTAGTTTTAGAAGAAAGAATTTTCAAGGGAGAAAAAAATCTCACTAGTCATCAGTAAAGGGATGCAAGTTTTTTATCCTCTCCTTTATTACCGAGAGCATAAAACCAAAATCAGATATAGAATTTCCTTGAAGACTACTTGCACTGTTGCAGAGCTAACAGTTGTTGAAATAGATGTTACCGCTAGATGACAGCAAATACTCTTTTACTGTGACATCTTCTTACCTGTCAGCAGATCGATTACTAGAAGGCAAAAACAGGCAAAGAAATTCTGTGTCAAGTGAGAAGCTGGGATAAATTCCCATTTGGAAACAAATTCTTGTTCCCCTGGAAACAAAAGAGTTCTGGAAACAAAAGAGTTCTTCAATGAGTAAAAGTCACGTATTGGGTAGTAAACTGAATCAGCCTGAGTACCATTCTGCTTTACAGTCCTAACTTGAGGAATTGTCCTCTGAGATATTAGGCTTCCTGATATTATTGTTTACAAACCAGAACTCCAGAACCTGTGTCAGTTTTGATTATTACTCACCTTTCTCCAATTCCTCTAGGGCAGCTTCTGATTTCACAGGCATGTTTTCAAGAACAAGTACCAGAATTTTTACAAAGCAAATAGAAGCATTATGATTTAAGAAGATTTGTTTAGTCAGGGTACTTTTTATAAGCACCCTGATCTAGCTGAAGATGCCCCTGCTCAATGCTGGGGGTTGGACTAGATGACCTTTAAGGATCCCTTTTGAACCAAACTATTTTTTATGATTCTGCAATTATGTGGTTATGACTGAGTCCTCCTAGAAAACACAGTCTAAATGTCATATGAATGTCAAGCCTTTGTTCAGATAGCCCCCAATACGTTGATGGCAGCCATATCAGTTTAAAACAACCAGGCCTCTTTATGTTGTTAGAATAGCATTATGTGGTTATACATTACCAGCTAATTGTAGTATCAGGGTTTTTAAATAAACTTTCTCCGTAAGGAAAGACTTGATGCTGTGATTCTGAGCAACTTATTGTGAATTAAGACAAAATTCTGCACTGGACAAAACAGAGAAATGTAGTCTTTCCTGTTGCATTTAAATGAAATGATAAAATATAAAATACTAATTTTATGAGTATAAAAATCATTATTAGCTGTTCATTTCTATTAAAAAGAAATTTCAAACAAGAACAGTACAGAGAAAGTAATAAAACCAATTAACAGATTAACTCTCCTTGTAGATTAACAGATTGGAATTATTAAATTGAAAGAGATGCAACAGATTGGAATCCTGTTAAGAGAGCAATGTGAAACTACTAGGTATTTTGGACTAGTTGCGTGGGGACAGTAAGGTCAGTGGGACTCTCTATTAAAGACTGGGAGCAGTGCAGTAAAAACTCCCTTTATTCCAGTATTTGTAAGTAAATACTAGTGGTGTTTTACTCATCCTTAACATGCAACACATATCCTAGAGTGCTTAATGCTTGATCTATGACAGCTCCATTCGTTTCACAGAATTTCTATGGATGTCCATGAACGCAGTCAAAGATGCACTGGAGGCGTAATGCCTCAAGCAGGCTGTCTCTCTGAAACCGCTGACCCAAGCCAGACTTGGATTGCCTTTTTCCTCCCTTTGCCCACATGGCCATGTCTGGAAGAACAGAAGGAGCATATATAGGGCATTGGAACAGGAATGTAATCATGTCATCCTGCAGCATGGCACTAGCACTGCCAGTAACAGCATCAAGTGTGCAGGACCACAGGGCTGAGGTTTGTCACACCTGGTCTGGCCAATCTTTTCTTAACCTGCCTGAAATTTTGTGGGTTTTGGTTTACTTGTGACAGCAGTTTCTCTGGCCAGGTGCAAATTGCTAATTTCTTTTACTCTTTTTTGGATCATTATATGCTACAACCATAGTTTTTACAGCTAGCAGTAACAAGGTGCTATTCTGTGTAGAATGAGATACTTACAGCTGTAACACAATGAAGTAATACAGAGAAACAGTATCAGCAGCCTTGAGAATTGGAGACAAGGATGTGGTGTAGAGGAATACAGGCAGAGAGTGTAATAGGTGGGGCATAGGCCTAGCAGTGGGACCCCACTGCTATGGACAGTGCACCCACAATCACATAAAATAATGCAGGTCTGAACCTGTGTATAGTATATAAAATATATATAATTTATATAGGAAATTGGGATGCAACATGAAGATGCAGCAGTGCAGGATGAGAAAGGCATGATAGCAAAGATAGAAAAAATTATCCTCAAGTGGATCTGAGGGAAGAAGAAACAATGGACACTTCTGGGACCCCAACTCTACCTGTTCTGTCCCCTCTGGCCACAATCCTGCCTACAGGGGTTGAGACAGACAACAACCTTATCCAGAGCAGTGAGAAGTTATACATAAGGATTAAAAGTATGAATCTAGTGGAAGTGTACCAAATTCAGAACTGCTTAAATTTTAAAGGGCATAATAAAACAGAAAAATTAAATCACAATCATCCATCTGTCCATCCATCTCCCTGGGTAATTCCTTAAGATTAAACCCAAATGGCACAATAGTGCAAGGAGATAATTTCTGTCAGTGTCAAGTTTAATGGAGCTTATTCAAACATGTGGAAAGCAGAATACAGTGGAGAAAAGTGCTGGTTTGGAAAGCTGATTTCTGCAGATGTTTGGTACATTAAAGTTGATTAAATCATTGCAATTTGCCTCTAGGAAAGAAACTCCTCTGCCCTTGCTAGGGAAGGAAATGCGTCTGTTGATGAGATCACTTTGTATTTAGTGCTTTGTGTGTCTTAATGGCGGGGAATGAAGCATTGTTATCCTGAGAGTTATTCGGGTGGGAAGCAAGCGCAAGTGTTGGTGGCCACCATTACTTCATGAGAAGGTGTGGCTCACTCCCCCAGTGCCCTTCTTGGGACTTGTACAAGGAGAAATGCTAACGCTTTTCCTCACCGGACCCCTCCTCACCCCACCTTTAGCATCCCTCAGCTGCATCCCACCATCCACACCACCACAACCCCAGGACAGGGCTAAGTGGTGCCTGCCTGCCCCCTCCAGCCTCCTGCACAAGCTCACTTTAACCCAATTCCAGTTCCTTGAGGACATCCTTGATGTAACTCCCTGTAGCACAAGTACTGCAATCGGTTCACTATGGGCAGTTTTTACTGGAGCTCTGTCATTGACCTGTCCTCCTCTTTTCATTTTGGCACGATACAAAAACAAGGCCTAGCAACCCAGGTTGGACACGAAAGAACAGACCAGAAAAAGTTAGTTAAATACCCAAAAAAAAGAAAACAGTGGTCTTCACGGGAGAAGATAAAGACGAGGTCTTTGGCTGTGCTACTAGTGTCATTATGTGCAAACAGAATGGAGGACAAAGCACTGGCCATCCTGGCACCCAGTGAGGACAAAAGGGTACACACTCTCACCCTGCCCACGAGCTGCTTGCTCTCCATCCAAGGGGCTCCCTGGAAATATGCAGGCAGTACACAGGAGATAAGCAGAAACAAAGCAGTGCACACCAACTAAAATTCCTCTGACACTACCACTGCAAGCAATGCAGGCAAAGTCCTGTAGAGAAAAAATGAGTAGCATCAAGATGAGCTATACAGATTTCCAGCTGCCAGAGATGCGCCGCTACAGCAACAAAAAACCAAACCAGTATATTGACAGCCATCATGGGAATTTTGGAGTGTGTGGTGAGTGAGAAAATATTTTTAAAATAAGCATCTAAAACATGACCATGTGTAAGTCATCCATGGTTTTTTCACTTATAACTCATGGTTGAAGCTCTTCTTATTAAATCTCTGAACTTTTTTTCCAAATGGAAAATTAACGATAAGTTGGGCACTTCGGAGACTAATTTTTCTAAAGAGAACAGAGTTCTTTACATGGTATTTATAAGATAGAAGGTATCTGATCACTTTTCCTGTGATGGAAGCAAAAGCAGTAACAAATACAAATGTATTATCCACAGTTTTGCACTTACGTGATCTTTATAACTCAATCAATAACATTGACGGCAATCATTTGACAAATTTCCATGGAGGAATGTGTCATTTCTGCAATCCAAAACAAGTACCAGTGTGATAAATGTATTAGTTTTCTACACCAAGAGATGCAATTGCCAAAGGAAACTGTCATAGTATCACTCAGCAACACACCAGTTTTACTCTAATGCCACTCAAGCTCTGCTAAACAGAAAGCAACATTGTAAGCAGATTGTTCTTCCTTTTTAATTTGCTTTAGTTTCCAGAAAAAGTTAGTTTCTGGAAACTGCTTCAAACTACCTAAAACTACTCATGATGTGAGGAATGAAGTCATGCCTACTGACTTACCCACACTGAGACTGAAGAGCTCCATCTTTCTGGACACAACTTAAGTATTTTAATCAAAAGAGACACCAGGTTTTGGCAGTGAAAGATTAACGACTTCTTCCTCAACTCTTCTGAAAACAAACTCCAAACTCATGTATTTTAGCAGAAGCAAAATGGTAATTTTAAGACTGGTGATAAGGGAATGGGCCCCTTTTTTTACGATGTTAGGTACTGAACAAGTAACACACCTCTAGTGCCAAAAATAAGTTTCTACTTATCCAGATACACCAACAAGCATCCATATAGCACTGTAGTTACGAGTCCATTCTTCAGAATTGTATGGCCAAGAATTTCGTTTAGAAGCATTTTTAATTCCACATATCTGCTTGCATTCACTCATTTTGCTTTCACACAGCTGTAGTCAAAATACTCTTCCGAAACTAAGAGTGAACAAAGAATACTGGAGAAGGTACAGGGCAGGAAGTTCAACTCTAAACTGTAATGAGTACAGAGATAAAAGCTTCAAGTATGTTTTCAAAGCAGTCAGAACCCCATAACAAATGAAGCAGGGCAGCCTCAACAACAGTGAAAATGTGCTGGTCCCGGCCCCTCAAATCCAGAAGTGGCAGGCTCATGGCCTAGAAGATATAGTTCAGCTACATCTTTTAACCCACTGACTATGTCACCAAACACTGCATTCATAGGTTTTATGCAGACAGTACATATTCCATGTGGTCTTGAGCCTCTGCTATCTCTGTATTTTTAGTTTCCTTTATATACCAGGTTTACCTGTAGCTGGGCCAGATGTATACATTCAAAAACCACAAAACAAGTGAAAAGAGATGGAAGACAGTTTAATAGTAGACACTAAATACTTTTTACTGTCATTACATCACTGGCAATAATCACTATTGCTTCATTTCCAGTAGTAGAAGAGAATTAGCTGGAGAAAGCACTAAGTTTCAAACATGTTTACCGTATCTCTCCTGTAATACTTCATGTAGAGCATAAACACCACCTTTTGCCTATGTGCATTTCTGCACAGATACATGATGTTACTGACATCAAAAATGGTAAACTGTGTTTGATTCTGGACCATAAGAGCTAATCTTTAAGCAGTAGGTCAGCTGGGATTCTTCAGAAGACTGCAGGGTTTAACTGTTGTATAAACTGCAAGAGGACAGAGAAATTACTATAACCCCATGCTGGGAAAGTTCTGCGTGGGGAGGCAAGCGGCCGACTCCGTGTGAGTGATAAAGCAAGCTCCAACTTCATTGTCCGACAGGCTCTTTTTTACACAGTGCATGACAAGCATAAAACTATCAATCACTTATAATTGGCTAAGCTCTAGAGATAGCACTCAGGTACTCTCCCTACTTGCGGTTACAGCTGTGAGGATTCTTTCTTACTTTCTCAGGCTTGGCTGCATTCCTAGCTGTTTGTCTCAAACTTGTTTGTCTCACCCTCAAGGACAACCTGCCCCTGCCTTCTGCCAAGTTAAGCTGCCTTCTGCCCAGCTGAATTACTCCCTATCTATATATAAGTTACTATCTCCAGAGCCTTGCTTGTACAATGCATTCCCAGGTGCTTTCCCAGGACTGTGTCTGTGCGTTCCCAGGGGACTGTGTCCTTGCTCTTTTTAGCCTTCCCCAGGTGCGTTCCCAGAACTATGTCCCCACTCTCTTAGCCATTCTCCAACAACCCCATGTCACTCAGTCTTTTCTGTATAAAATGCTTGCAGGACTAAGAACAGACATTTAATTTAATCCTTTTCCCCACTTCCCCATTTTTCTGTCACAGTGGCTATGAATAGTTCTTTGATGGTCTCCTTGTCCAAGTTCCTGCCTGTAAAGAGAAATAAAGTATTTCATTGTATTTTACAGTGCATTACAAAAATGCATGCAAGTAGCAACCTGCCAGTCTTCCCAGCAAAGAAAATGCTTGGTATACCAATGAGTCAGAACAGCAGCATTAAAATTAAGCTGCAGATAACAACATAACCTTAGATTGCATAGACAACATGCTTTTCCCTTACTTGTACATCTTGGAGGGAAAACTAGGGTATTTCTGGTCGTAAAACACTTTGCAAAGCAGAGAGTATAAAGTAGAAAAGAGAAATGTAGAACTTCAGCATGGGAAGCTTTTCAGAAACAAAACTGATTTTACAGATTTTAATGACTGTAATTCCTTACAGTTACTGAATATTTGATCAGACATTCAAACCATTTCCACCACCCAATTATGGATTTTAAAAATCACAATATATGCCAACATAATTTATAAATACTTAGTGTTCTGTTTTATTTTAGTTTAATGCCACTAAAAGGGATAGTGTAGGTTCCTCTCAGCTGGAATATTAAACTACAGGAAGTTTTGATGGATAAACCTCTGACTGAAGGTTATGTTGAACATACTCACTGCAATTATTCTGGCCACTTTAGCCTGGTTGCTTTTCACTGGACAACTCACAGGACTGCTTGTGAAAAAAACAGTCTCTTAAAGTCAAACAAGGAGGTATGTAATTTCCTCTTACCAATTAGGACCAGTCTATTTGTTCTGTTTTCATCTTCTTTCCAGGCTACTGAAGTCTCTTCCAGATCATAGAGCTCATGGACACCTTGGACTATCACCTGATGAGATTTGCCTTGAATAGATACCAGTCCCTTATCAGAAAAATAACTGTTAGGATATATTAACACACCTTTAAAAATAGAATACGTAAGAGGGGAAACAAAACTTTGAAACTAGTCCAAGCAGGGAATAGTACTTCTGGCAACTATGAACCTGTCAGTCAAAATAATCACGTATTATCACTTCTACCTGTAACACCCATTCTCACATCTCCTTAATTTGTTAAAGACTGTTACTTACACTTTACTATACTGTGCTTTTTAATCCTCGTGTGGTAAGTACCTAGCATGCTCCAGCAAAAATAAAATGTCACTAGCTACTACACCACTTAGAATATATGGATATATGGTGTATGACATGGGAGTCCATGAAAGACCGACTGCCAGCAAAGGTCATGCAAATTGAGCAAGAATGTCTGATTTCAAATTATTCTGATTAAGCTCTCATGCTAAGCATATTCACTCCTCTGAAAAATAATCTCTGAAAACTGGAAAAGGAACAAACATTTGTGAAGTAAAACATCTAGCAACAGAATTAGAAGGGACTAGTGTCAGAGTGAGCCCATTAACCCACACAGCAAAAGTTCTATTAAAACAGTCTTCAGCACTTCATATAAAACTTTCTAAAATATTTTACTGGAACACATTCTGTAAAACATGCCTTATACTTCTCTAAAGCTAAAAAACTCTGTTAAAATATTTCATGTAAAAAGTCAGAACTTCAACTTAGTTGGAATTCTATGACTATTACTGCTAAAAGAATTATCCCTGCAGGTAAAATATACATATAAAAGCAACGAACTTTGGAACCCATTCTGTAATTAATTATTTGGGTTCATTTGCTTTGGTGTAATTGCCTGTGACTGAGGGTCAGCATACAGCTTATCACAGGCCTCACATCTCCTAAAGAACTACTTTGATTCCAATGCTCACTACAACAAAAACATATTTGTGCATGGCATTACTGTTTTCAGATGGTTTAAGATGCATCAGTGGCTATGTTCTCCTATTTGTCAGGAAGGAGAAGACCAGAAGAAAACAATATCTAATTTTGTTTCTGAAAGAGCAGGAAAACAACTTTCCTTCCAATGAAATGAAAATAATTATGTTGCTAACCATGATGCACAACTGTTCTCAGAAAGCAAACAGGAGCATACTTTTATTTCTTACAGCCTTCCAAATGACACACTTGATTCTCATTTTTTTTAAATTATATACCTGGCTGCTTGGTATAAGGAAAAAGAGAATAAATCCTAAATTGTCACCTCTGCTCCTCTCAAAACCATGCAACTGGAAAATATACAAAGTGCCCACGAAGTTGATTACTTATGAGCTGCATCTTTAAGGCTGCAGTCTGACAATACTGCAAAAGTTGAGTGTAGACCACAACTAGTATTGCACTCCCATGTTATACAAATTCAACTTCTGCATATTATGGCAACAACTCCAATAACATCTAGTAATCTATAGGGTCCAGTCTATAGTATCAAACCCTAGATAAGGAAACTTTTATGTGAGAGGGATGTAACCTTACAAAGAAATGGAGGTGAAACTTGAAAAGTGATTAACCTATGTCATGATTATTAACTCTGTCACCGATGTTTGGGACTGTACATCTGCACTCTCCATTCAAACCAAGTAGGATCTATGTTTGGTCCTCTGCCAGCTACCTCCTTTTAAGTTGTTCATGGTACAATGACAACTAGCTATTCTCCATTTCATATACTCTGCTGCAGTGATCCAGTAGCACCACTTTTGATAGGTCTGTAACTGATAGCACACTACAGTTTTTTTGGTGTAAGGAAGAAAAGCACAAAACAAGCTGGTAATTTCTGACTAACCTTCAGTCTTATGACATCCATGGTGAGCCCAATCTTATCTTTCACATTCTTCTCCCACAGAAGATTCTATGAAAAGAATAGATGTTTTCATAAACAAAATATCATGGGATGAGTTTCTATAAAAAGCCACAATGATTTTTCAGTTGACAGCAATATCTTACTTACCTGAATAAAGAGATTTAGGTCTTCTTCTTTTATATTTCCTGGAACTTCAAATGTTACTGTAATTATACCCTGCAAGTGAAAAGATCTGTTTATTATAACCAAACTGAATAAACATCTCATTACAGTCATTTCAAAAACTTGGCCTCATAAAACAGCAATTATATAATCATGTTAAATTAAAAAAATGAATCTGTTTCTGTTCTGCTGTAATTTGCTACAGTATGCTCTACTTGTTGGTTCTGTTGGGTGTGCACTTAAGAGGTATATGCAATACTTTGAAGAGTTTAATGCCATTAGCTTCTACCACATAGAATTATGTGGTAGGTGATGTTTTCTCTCAAAGAAAGCCTAGGAATTTTAATTATTACAGGCTCGTAAGCTCAATCTTTCATATATGGTTAAGAATGCTATTCTCTTGGCACACTGATCTTCATCACAATTTTATCAGACAAAAAATAATCAATGCAGTTTTCACCCATCTGTACTTGCCTCTTATGAAGAGCTTTTTATAAACAGACTTCAATTTATTTTTGTCACTATAACCTCTCAATGTCATGGAAGTACAGAGAGACTTACTTTCCTTACAATGTAAAATACTTTCAAACAATTACTTTCGGATGACTAACTTACAGGAAAAAAATTAAAGCACAAAGCAGCTTCAAAACATGACAAACAAAAGTTCACTGTGCTCCACACACAGTGCAGTTTGCTTCTGTTAATCTTCCTTCTACATGAACATGATAAGCACACTTTATCATCCAATGACGACTTGCAGCCTAATGTGAGAGTTGTTCTGCTCTCATTTATGCCTCATCAAGAGTCATCAAGACTCAAATATGTGAGTGTTAAACTAAATACAGATAGTAGAATTAGAATTATAGAATTTAAGGGTTGGAATGGACCTTACACATCATCTAGTCCCAACCCTCCCCACCATGGGCAGGGACACCTCCTCACTAGCTCAGGTTGCACAAGGCCTCATCCAGCCTGGCTTTGAACACCA